>NC_061118.1:1776234-1782870 GCF_002878395.1 Capsicum annuum | reverse complement strand
AAACTGTTGGCATTCTTCGGAATTCAAATAAAGTTTGTCCAAAAAAATAGATCTCAACAATCGATCATTTGCCAAATCCGAGCCAAACAACGACGACAGCACAAGGCATCTATTATTTCTTGCCTTACTTGCAATGTATAGTAAGTGTTCTTGATTATAAACACTTCAAGTTCTCTTCTTCCACCAATGTGGGAGAAAGAGTAAACTTTCTAATTTGGGAATACACTTTCCATTTTAGTGTCTCCTTCTCCTCCACCATTTTATTCTCCATTTTTCCATTCACACTTCTTTCATATACTATGAACCCAACAAGAACTTCATACACTTCATTACAAGGTATGTCCGCGATGGTCTTCTAAGATACAGTAATAATCTATGTCGCGTTGTTGATTTCAGTGATTATACATACTTTATTCATCCGTTTCACAGTAGACCTCCTACATTCATGCAATTCACACGTTCTGTTTTCTTCAAACATCTATACTATTGCTCTTTACCGTCGCAGTCACGCTTTAGATTACGTAGGATATTAGATGTTTGCTTTAGTTCTTGTCTCTACAATTCCGAGGCAATAACAGAACTTGTTCATTTGAGGTATCTTGCTTGTCCATTCGACGATGGTCTTGTGCAGCCAATATGCAATCTTTGGAATCTACAGGTCCTAGTTATTCATGACGGGCGCCCACGTGGTTTATTTATGACAACCCTGTCCATTCCATGGGAAGTTCTGAATATGCCTCGACTAAGATATATCCATACAAAAAACCTTTGGCTTTCCATACCCCCTCCCATATCAGAAATTACTGAGAGGGAGAATCACTTACAAACGCTAACCGTATTGATGCCTTCATCTTGTACCGATGAGGTGTTTCTAAGAATCGCGAATCTGAAGAAGTTGGGAATTTTACTTGTTGACGATTCAGTCATTGCCGAGAAGTGTTATTGTCTCGATAATCTTGTACACTTAACTCAACTTGAGAAGTTCAAAGTTGAGATCAAAGAGGGTTATATTTTTCTCAGACTGTGTACGAGGTTGGACCCCTCTCCTACGCTACACGTTCCACATTGTGAGAACTTTCCCACCAAACCTCAACAAGTTAACGTTGTGCAGCACGTACCTACAATGGGAAGACATGATCATTCTCAGAAAGTTACCTAACCTTGAGGTTCTCAAACTTAAAGACCACGCCTTTCACGAACAGATTTGGGACCTAAGCGATGAAGAGTAAGATGGATTCTCGCGGCTTAAGATGTTACTTCTTAAGAAGATGTATCTGAAGAAATGGGAAGCGACGCATTATCATTTTCCAAGCCTTGAGCACTTAGTCCTAACAGAATGTTATTACTTGGATCAAATTCCTTTAGACTTTGTGGAGATTCAAACACTTCAACTGATTGAACTACACAAGTGTAAGCTTTCTGTTATTGCCTCAGCAAAGCAAATACAAAGCTTGGGATATGATGACCTTGTTGTTCATGTGAACTATGTAGGTGAGTAAACATTCATCAAAAGGTTAACATTTTCAAAGTAAGCACTTCAACTTTGAGAGATGTATAACTCGTCCGTTAGAGTTTGCGACCCGAATTTTGTTGATCCGGCCCTGAAAAGTCCACGGTGCGACCTATGTTTCTGATTTTTTTGTGGGGTCTGTAGTGGGTTGTTTTGGACGGTTTAAATATGTCATTGAGACTTTCGTCTCCTTATTGTATTCCTCTCCATTATAGTGAAATCCCTCCTCCTCTGCCGTGGTTTTTCCCTCAAGGCGAAAATCTGTGTGTTCTTCTTGTTCTCTTTCGTTTTGTGGTACTGCTTATTCCTGTTCGTTCATAACATCGTCTCCACTATCTTAGTTGAACACTCCAACTTAAACATGATCGTCTAGACACCTCCAAAATTTATATGTCATGTCAGTGTCGGTGTTCATGAGATACAGTGAGGACGAGTTGGACTGTTTAGTTGTCAGTTGAGACCAAGTTGATGTGTCTAGATGTACATTCCCAAAACTTATGTGTCATGTCAGCGTTGGGTGTCCATGAGATACAGTGAGGACGAGTTGGACTGTTTAATTGTCAGTTGAGACCAAGTTAATGTGTTTAGACGTGCACTCTCAAAATTTATGTGTCATGTCAGTGTCGGTGTCCATGAGATATAGTGAGGACGAATTGGACTGTTTAATTGTTAGTTGAGACTAAGTTGATGTGTCTAAATATGCACTCTCAAAATTTACGTGTGTCATGTCAGCATCGTTGTCCATGAGATACAGTGAGGACGAGTTGGAGTGCTTAGATGTCAGTTGAGATCAGATTGATGCGTACTCTCAAGTTAGGTGCCTTCTTGGTAACTGAAGCCAAGTTTAAGTGTCTGCTTATATATTATATATTATGACCAAAAAAAAAAACAATACACAAATTACCTTTAGAAATTGTACAGAATCAAGTAACTTTCTTTTGAATGAATTTTTCTTTTCTCATTCATTTAGAGAAAGATTTTTTTTTGGGGCATAATACAGATCTTAAATTTGACACCAAATTATAACATTGATCTTAAACTTTGACAGTACACAAATAGGACCTTTAACTATTCAAAACCTGAACAAATAAACACCCCGATCCTATGTGGCAAAACGCATATTAGACACGCAAAACGGCGCACGTCCGAGTTGGAATTGAAGGTTTTTTTTGTTCAGCTTTTGTACAGTTAAAGGGCCTATTTGTGCACCGACGAAGTTAAAGGTTGTATTTTTTTATTAGGTGGCACCATATGAGTGGATTAGTAATCCACGTCAGAGCAAGTGAGGTACACGCGTGTAGTTGCAAAATTGAAGTGTCTTTTTGTTCAAGTTTTGTATAGTTAGAGGGCCTACTTGTGCACTATCAAAGTTTAAGGTCAATGTTATAATTTTGTGTCAAGTTTAGGGTCATATTTATATTTATGTATTATGCCTTTTTTTTTTTACTTTTTAAAAATAAAAATTGCATATTTAAAAATTATACGACAAGTATTACATATTCACATAGCCACTGATTCGAAATATATTTTAAAAGAAATGAGAAAATTTCGATCAAAGAAAAAATAGTTTGATTCTTCCGATCGTATCACCTTCACATAAAATGAGACCGAGAAAATATTAGTTGTTAAATGAGTTTCATTCTAGACTTCTAAGTAGTCATTTTTGCTAGGGAAAAAACATCACAAATTCACAAAAAGAGAAGATATATTTTTTCAAAAAAAAAACTATTAGAAGAAAATAATTGAAGAAAGAAATTCGGAAATTATGTTTGAAAATATATTTAATTGATAAATTCATTAAGAAAAAAATAGACTAATGCACTCAAACTCCTAATAGTTGCCCCAACACTTTTAATAAATAAATTGACTTTTTCGATAGCAATTAATGAGGTTTGACTCATTTAAAAATGAAGGTCCCACAAATATTTTTTTTATTTATATAAAGAACATTAAATATAAACATTAAAATTTTTACCAAACAAGAAAAAAGAAAACCATGTGATTGGTTATTAAAGAAATAAAAGTCCATATGGTTCGTGGTTGGCTTGAATTGTTTATACTAAAAATTTTATTAACCAAACTTTATATTGCTTTATTAGGTTATTTTAAATAACTCAGTAAATTTGGTTTATACAATACAAGATTGATAAAGTAATATAAAGGTTGTTTTAAAATAATTTAGTTGAACATTGGGTACAAATAAGCCAGTAATAGACGAGCATGCAAGCATAAAAGTTGTATTGATTAATTTTGAGGTGTTGGGTTAAGATTGATCGAATAGACTTTCATCATTATTGTCGATGCTTGTGAACCTGTTCTTTGATAAAGTAATATAAAGGTTGTTTTAAAACACTTCTGTCGAACATTGGATACAAATAAGCTAGTAAAAGACAAGCGTGCAAGTTGTATTGGTCAGTTTTGAACTGTCGGGTGAAGATTGGTCGAGTATACTTTCATCATTGTCGATGCTTGTGAATCTGCTCTTTGATAAACTAATATAAAATTTGTTTTAAAACACTTCATTTGAACATTGGGTACAAATAAGTCGATAAAAGACAAGCAGGCAAGTATGCAAGTAGCTGTATTGATCAGCTTTGAGCTATCAGGTGAAGATTGATCGAGCGGACTTCCATCATTGTCGATGCTTGTGAATCTACTTTTTGATCAGCTCACCGTTAAATAGTATGAGCATGAAATTAAGTGCACTTCACTTCTCTCTCTGTTCAAAAATTCTTGTTAGGTAATACAAAAAAATTAGAAAGAAAAACTGAGTGAAATCAAAGAAACTAGCCAGCGAACTAATCACTAAATAGATACGACGTTAGCAAGATGCAACACTTAAACTCCATGGTCTGTTCAAACAAACTTACTGATCAATTAAACGTGGATGACTATCTAGATTAGAATGGCAATTTAATCTATTCATTTTTATTTTTTTCTTCAATCTTTATTTTAATTTTTTTTCTCTAGAAAGATCAATAGTATTTTCATTTTAAAATTCTTTTTATTGAATTTAATTTTAAATTATTTTTATATTGTTTTAGAGCTAAATTTATGGAGAAGACAAAGAATGGGTGCCTAGGGAAGGGGAAAACAGTTGAGTGAAAGAGGCACCAAAATTATTTAAAGATATAATAATTAAATAAAATAAATAATCCCTTCATCAAGGTACACTATCTATCTAGGGATGGACATTTTATATTCGATTTAATATTTTTAAAGTTTAATTTTAATAATTGATAATTTAAAATAAATATCAAATATCAAATTCTTAAAAGTTCAAATTAATATTTAGATTTTGATTTGATTTTAATAACTATTAAATCAAGCGAAATGTCATGTCCACATTACATCTCTCATGATCCCTTTACTTTGCCAAAATAATGTGACCGTAATTTCAGAAATAGGTTGACTTTTTTAATTTTTGTTATAGAAAATGAAAGTCGTTATGTTTAGTAGGATATTGCTTCACAGCTCGAGAATTTAAGTAATATTACAAACTATTTTAGAAGAAATAGTTCCATTCAAGCCTTTGCCATAAAAAAAAAAAAACAAATATAGGTGGTATAGTATTATTATGATCCCTTCATAACAAAGTTATGTGTTATTACTATTAATTTATGTATACTATTATTATGATCCCTTTGTAACTAATTATGTATATGTTTAGGCAAAATGACTTTTTGCACCCGTGTACTATGTCGGTTTTATAAGTTGGACACTTCTACTTACATATTTGTCATCTGGACCCCTGAACCCACTAAAAAATAATATTTTAAATCACTTTTTGATGAGTGTAACACACTCTCCTCCACGTCAGCTGCCACATCAACTGTCACGTCTGTCATGTCTGACACGTCTGCCACGTCATTTGCCACGTCATTTTTAAAATAAAAAATAAAAAAAGTACTACATTAAATTCCAAGTCATTTTTAAAATGCTACATAACAAATTAAATATTAAAATTAATTTAATTAAATAAGAAAAAATTATAAATTATAGAAAAATTTGAATAATCATGTTTTTATTTTTGCTCACAAATTAAACATCAAATCCATTTCAAATAATTTAAATTCTTCTCCAACTAATTTAAATTTTTAACTATAAATTCATATATACAAACATGATAAAGTTTTAATTTTTAAATTTGAACTCCCACATCCAAAAAATGAAGGTGGCAGAAATGCGGATGTTGCGCTGGATGTGTGGACTGACCCGAGAGGATAGAGTTCGGAATGAGACTATCCGGGAGAAGGTTGGTGTGACTTCAGTGGAGTGTAAGATGCGGGAAGCACGATTGAGATGGTTCGGACACGTGAAGAGGAGGGGCATGGATGCCCCGGTCCGTAGGTGTGAGAGGCTAGCGTTGGATGGTTTTAGACGGGGTAGAGGTAGACCGAAGAAGTACTGGGGTGAGGTGATTAGGCGGGACATGGAACAATTACAGCTCACCGAGGACATGACCCTAGATAGGAAGGTCTGGAAGATGCGAATTACGGCAGAGGATTAGGGCCAGTTCGGGTCGCTAGGGTAGGGAATTAATTGGTGGGGGTGTATTCCTGTTATGATTCCGTATTCAGTGTTTCGTGTTCCGTGTTCCATGTTTATTACGAATCTGTGTGCTTTCCTCTGCTTTATATTCCTGCATTCCTGCTTTACTCTATTTTATATTCCCTATGGGTGCCGTATCTATGTTATGTCATCTGCTGCTGTGCTGTACTATGTGTTTGTGTGATATCTCGTGACTTGAGCCGGGGGTCTTTCGGAAACAGCCTTTCTACTTCATCAGAGGTAGAGGTATGGACTGCGTACATCTTACCCCCCCCAGACCCCACTAAGTGGGAATACACTGGGTTTGTTGTTGTTGTTGTTGTTGTTGAATATTTTTAAATATTCACAAAAAGTTTAATTTTTTTCAAGCGAAGTTCACTAAATTTTTTCACTATTCACTATCACTTACTTTCAATTTAAATTTAAATTTTAATCCCCCAAAAAATAAAAAGATTTCAAATTTAAATTTTAATTAAAAAAATGAAAAGAATTGAATTGAGAGGGAAAATTAAAATAAAAAATAAAAAGTGAACGTGGGAGGAGGGCTGGAAGAGTGTTGGGGTGGGGTGGGGGGG
>NC_061118.1:1687424-1776134 GCF_002878395.1 Capsicum annuum | reverse complement strand
GGGCTGGGGTGGAGTAGTGAATGATAAAAAAATTATTATTTTTAAAATTTTAAAAATATTTTTAAATTAAAAAAAATGGTGGAAAAAAAAGACCCTTTTTTTTTATTTTAATATTTTTTTAAAAAAATTAAATTATTTTATGGAAGGGGCTAGGGGTGGGGTGGGATAGGGCTGGGTGGGGGTGGGGGTGGGATAGGGCTGGGATGGAGTGGGGAAGGGTTTTAAAAAAAAATTATTATTTTATATTTAAAAAAAATTAAAAAAGATGGAGGAAAAAAAAGATTTTTTTTTAATTATTTTTAAAATTTTATTATATTTTTAATTATTTTAATGTAAAATTGGCCAAAAATTGACCCCCACTCGCAGTGACTACACTCTCCTTGTCCTGGTCACCATTTTAATGCCACATAAGCGAGGTCAACGGTCAAAGGGTGCAAAATTTTGCTCTTTAATGGGTTTAAGGGTCCAGATGACAAACATGTAAGTAGAAGTGTCCAACTTATAAAACCAACACAGTACAAGGATCCAAAAGGTCATTTTGCCATATGTTTACTCCAAGTATAATATTATTATGATCACCTCGTAACAAGCTTATTATTATTATTATTATTATTATTATTATTATTATTATTATTATTATTATTATTATTTCTATTATAATATTATTGTGATCCCTTCATAACAAAGTTATGTATTATCATCACTTTAAGTTATAATATTATAGAAAAATATTATTTTTAGCTGAGGGTCTATCGAAAATTATCTTTCTAATCCATTAAGATGGAAAAAAAGCTTGCATGTGTCCATTTTCTTCATATCTTGTGAGGCTATATTGATTTGTTATTTTAGAATAAAATATTTGAGGGAGATTTTTTCATATTTTCGTACATTAAGAGGGAGATGGTAGAGTGCTGGAGGAGGACGTTCACATTAAGAGAAGATGGCAGTCATATTTTCATAGACTCTTGAATTATGAAGAGGACAAAGATATTGTGTTAGGGAAGCTGGAGCACTCAGAGGAGGGGCGTGATTTCAGTTATTGTTGATGTTTTAAGGTGGAGGAGGTCAAAGAGGATATTCGAAGGATGTGAAGGGATAAAGCAATGGGGCCTGACGAGATTCCAGTAAATTTTTGAAAGTTTACTGGTGGGGCTGGTTTAAGGTGGTTGACTGAATTGTTTAACGATATTTTCAAGACTACGAAAATGCTCGAGGCATGGAGATGAAGTATAATGATTCCTTTGTATAAGAACAAGGGTAACATTCAGAATTGCAACAACTATAGGAGTATTAAGTTGTTATGTCACATTATGAAGATTTGAGAGAAAGTGGTCGAGCGGAGGTTGAGGAGGATAATGTCTATTTCAGAGAATCAGTTTGGATTTATGCCCAGTCGATCGATGACGGAGGCAATTCACCTGGTGCGTCAACCGGTAGAGCACTATAGGGAAAGGAAGAAGAACCTAAGTATGGTTTTCATCGACTTGGAGAAGGCGTAAGACAAAGTTCCTAGGGAGGTCCTTTGGAGATGCTTGGAGGTGAGTGGGGTCCCGGTGACGTACATCAGATCGATTAATGACATGTATGATAAAGCTAAGACTCAAGTGAGAATGGCGGGAGGAGACTCAGAGCATTTCCCTGTCTTAACAGGGTTTCATCAGTGATCGAATCTTAGCCCGTTTTTGTTTGCGGTGGTGATGGATGTGTTGACGCGACGTATTCAAAGAGAGGTGCCTTGGTGTACTCTTTTTGCAGATGATGTTGTTCTAATTGATGAGACGCATGGGGAAGGGGGTGAATGATAAATTGGAGGTTTGGAGACAAATCCTTAAGTCTAAAGAGTTCATGTTGAGTAGGAGCAAGACAGTGTATATGAAATGCAAGTTTAATCGCTTGAGGCAGGAGAATGAGGAGGTAGTAAGGTTGGATTCCCAGGTTGCTTGTAAGAGGGATAATTTTAAGTATCTCGGGTCCATGATTCAAGGGAATGGAGAGATTGACGAAGATGTATCCCATTGTGTTGTGTGATAAGAAGGTGCCACTTAAGCTTAAAGGCAAATTCTACAGAATGGCAGTCCGTTAGGCCATGCTGTATGGAGCGGAGTGTTGGCCAGTCAAGAACTCCCGTATTAAAAAATTAAAGGTAGCGAAAATGTAGATGTTGCGTTAGATGTGCGGGCTTACTAAGGGTGATCGGGTTAGGAATGAGACTGGAGAAGGTAAGAGTGGCTTCGATGGAGGACAAGATGCGGAAAGTTAGGTTGAGATGATTAAGGCATGTAATGAGGAGGGGAACGGATGCCCCAGTTCGTAGGTGTGAGAGGCAAACTTTGGATGGTTTCAGGTGGGGTAGAGGTAGATCGAAGAAATATTGGAGAGAAGTGATTAGACATGACATGGAGCATTTACAGCTTATAGAGGACATAACCCTAGATAAGAAGATATGAAAGACACAAATTAGGTTAGAAGGCTAGTACTTGTGTGTGAGTCGTAGCTAGTAGTTAGGAGAGCTTTGGGGTAGCCGGGATGGTAGTTTTAGATCTATGTCTATAGATTGGAGTTGCTAATAGGAGGGTATGGGGGTAGGGGGTGCCTTTGGTTCATTAGTACTGGTTCAACGGACAATAAGCACCCCTCACTTTCAATCATAAGATTGTGAGGTTGGAGCCACCAAAAGAGCAAAAACTCTTATCAAACGATAGTCACCCCTCATTTTCGACTATAAGATTATGAGTTTGAATCATTAACAACAAAAAGGTCTATCGGATGAAATAATCACCCCTCACCTTTGACAATTTTTTTTTTGTGATTTTAAGTCATCAAGATAGCAAAAAGCTCAATCAGATGATAAGCTCCCTTCACTTTCGATCATAAGATTGTGAGTTTGAATAATCAAAAGAGCAAAAAGGTCCATCGAATGATAATTGCTCCTCACTTTCTACCATAAGATTGTGAGTTTGAGGCATCAAGAGAGCAGAAGGTCCATCGGACAATAATCACGCCTCATTTTTTACCGTAAGATTGTGATTTTGAGTGATCAAGATAGCAAAAAGCTCAATTAGACAATAAACGCCCCTCACTTTCGATCATAAAATTGTGAGTTTAAGTCATCAAGAGAGTTAAACGGTCCATTGAAAGATAATTGTCCCTTACTTTTTACCATCAGATTTTGAGTTTGAGTTATCAAGAGAGCAAAAATGTCCATCAAAGATAAGCATCCCTCACTTTCGACCATAAGATTGTGAGTTTGAATCATCAAACATGAGCAAAAAGGTCAATCGGACGATAAGCACCCCTCACTTTCGATCATAAGATTATGAGTTTAAGTCATCAATCGTGAGCAAAAAGGTTAATCGGACGATAAACATCCCTCACTTTCGATCATAAGATCGTGAGTTCGAGTCATCAAGAGCGCAAAAAGGTCAATCAGATGATAAGCACCCCTTAGCTTCGACCATAAGATTGTGAGTTTGAATCACCAAGAGAGCAAAAAGGTCAATCGAATGAAAAACACCACTCACTTCCCACCATAAGATTGTAAGTTTGAGTTATCAACTGAGCAAAAACGATGAAAACTCCTTAGGAGGGGTAAAAAAAATAATTTCTCAAACACAAAAGTGAAAACTAAATTCTATAATAATAATAATAATAATAATAATAATAATAATATTTTAAAAAAAGTATATGGAAATTAATAAACAAATCCAACTGTCATGTCCACATTACTACTTCTCTTGTACCCCATAACTAAAAGTCCTCACTCTGTGTTTTTAGCCATTTATTGCTACCTTCTCCTACCTTCTTTCCTTTAACACCCCCTTTTTAAAGTATTTTTCAGTACTTTGAACTTTCTACTTTACAAAAAAATTAAAATAAAATAAAATTATCATTGTTAAATTTGTCTTCTTCAACATCACCTTCTTGTACCCCTTTACCTTCCCCTCCACAATTTTTTTTTTATAGCCATTGTGTTCGGATCAGTTTTCGCACATTTTTTAAGTTGTGGGGAAAAAAGAAAGTGAAAATGGATAGAAATGAAGAAATTACATTGACCCAAATGAGGAAATCAGTTGAAAAGCTTGGATCTTCTACTGAAGTAAGAAAAAATCAATCCCCTTTTTACTATTTTAGTTTAAAGTTCAAATCTTTGTAGTGATGATCAGTTATTTTTTTTTGAAAAAAAATGACACCCTTTTTGCTCTTTTAGTGTAAAGTTCAAATCGTTGTCTGACACTCTTTTGCCTGTTTTAGGGTAAAGTTCAAATTTTTGTATTGATAATAAGTTCTTTTTTTGAAAAAAAATAAAAATGACACCCTTTTGCCTGTTTTAGTGTAAAGTTCAAATCTATGTATTGATAATAGTTCTTTCTTTGAAAAGAATGACCCCCTTTTCCCTCTTTTCCCTCTTTTAGTGTGAAGTTTAAATCTTTGTGAAGGGGTTGTTAGAGTGGGTTGGAAGTCACAAATTGGTTGTGGAATGGACTGACGGTTTGCTTATATAGACTTGGGAAATCCTACACGCATGAGCTAGCTTTCGAGATTGAGTTACGTGCAGGTGGCATATCTTTACACTTTGTACTGATACAAAAAAAATACTAGGTGGTTCTTTCCATCTATCCTAGCCTTAATGAACAAAGTTACCTAGAGTTAGCTGATATTTGTTGCTGGTGGGAGGTGACAGGTATTCTGTATGCTTAATTACCTAGAGTTTACCTGATATTTGATGCTGGTGGGATGTGACAAGTATTCTATGTACTTACTCGTGTGTGAAAGCTGGCTCGGACATCACGGTTATTAAAAAATCAGTTATTTTTTTTGAAAAAAAAAATGACCCCCTTTTCCCTCTTTTTGTGTAAAGTTCAAATCTTTATACTGATAATCATTTTTTTTTTTGTTGCAGAGTTATGGAGAGAAGACATTAATGAGGTTCTTGATTGCAAGATCAATGGACCCAGAGAAAGCTGCAAAGATGTTTTGTCAGTGGAAGAAATGGAGGGCTGAGATGGTTCCACTTGGCTACATATCTGATTCTGATGTTGCTGATGAATTAGCAGCTGAGAAAGTTTATTTGCAAGGATTGTCCAAGAATGTGCACCCTGTTGTAATAATCAAAGTTAACAAGCATTTTCCTTCCAAGGATCAAATTCAATTCAAGAGTAATTTCTTTTCCCTTAAAGGTTCTTTTTTTTCCAATTTACGTGGCACCGTTTGACTTAGACAAAAAGTTTGAGGTCGAAAACACTCCTTGAAGAATTGTGTGGCTATGGTATAAATCTTTTCATTAGGGGGTAAAAGGGTAATTTTAAAGTTAAATTATTTCCAACTATAGATAGGTGACATTTTGGAGTGGACTAAAAAGGAAAGTGTGCCAGGTTCTTGGGATAGAAGGAGCATATTGCATTATGATATTCTTGTTCTTTGTTAGTCCGTGACTATTTATCTTGTTTGTGTTTTTTTCCATAAGTTAAATTATTTCCAAATATAGAAAGGTAATGTTCTTTTTGGGACGGAATAAAAAGGAAAGTGTACCAGTACCACATATATTGGGACAGAGGGAGCATATTGAATTCTGATGTTCTTGTTCTTTGTTAGTCCATGACTGTTTATCTTGTTTGTGTTGTTTTGATAAGAATATTCTGGTTGGTTGCTTCAATGATGCCTTTTTATCTATTGCTGTCTTGCTAATGGGCCATTAGAAAAGTCTTTAATTTAAACTATCTTGTACTTAGTTGTAACTTTCTTGGACTTGACTTGTTGTCGCTGGGCGATCATTGGATACAGGAAAAAGGAATCATAAATAGCCATTTTTTAACCACCGTGATTGGAAAATAGCTACTGTCAGAAGTTATTGTGAAACTTTAAACTCCATGATGATAGTTATTTTTTAAAGATATGACTGAAAAGTGGGCAGTGGCGGTATTTCTAACACCACCAAAGGGAATCTCCATCAGGACTAAAGTTTTATTTCAAGTAATAAAAATTAAAATCCTTGTGATTGGTGACGAGTGACACATTATTAAAAGGAATACTATATGTAAGGGTGGTTGATTATGTTTTTTTAATTATAAGTTGACTTTGTGGAGCACCTCTATTTGCAAACGTGAGCGAAATTTTAATTGGTTTGGCAGGCCTAATCGTATGCTCACCAATAACAAAACTCAAGGTCCTAACTTTATTCAGTTAAACACTCTCCTAGGTTGGCGTCCTAATTTTCCCAATTTAGTAGGTAAGTTAAACACTATCTCGTCACACTGATAATGAAATTTGAAAGGCCTCAATGCTCAATATGGTTGTCTAGGGGTGTGGTTCTGTTTGATTATTCACGGAGGCGGATCCGGGATTTAAGTTTTATGGGTTCAATATTTAAGGATCATAATATTGAATCCATTAAATCCTAAAAGTTATTGGTTCATATCTACCGTCTGTTGCAATTTTCGTGGATTTTTAAATACATGGTTTACTTTGCGTTAAAAGTACTCGGTTTAGATGAACCCGGCGTCAGTATGCTACATCCGCCTCGGATTATTTTTGCATGCAATAAATTAACGTTCTTGCGGTATACAGAAAGTTGCTCTACCCTTCTTTAATATCTGATTCTTGTTTTATGTCAGTTAAACACCCTACTATAGGTGAAACAACTTGGTGAAATCATAGTAAAAGGGATATGGGAACTCCTAAATTCCGAGAAATACTAAAGGACAATGCAGTGCACTAAAGCTTCCGCTATGTACGGGGTCCAGTGCACAAAAAAATTGAGAGAAGTACTGTTTTGTGTTAGTGAAGAACACTGGTTAAATCATTTACAATCTATGGTATAGTCGGGTAAATGATTCATTTTACGGTGTTCTTTCGTGTCATTTGCGCCACCCTTATCTCTGGTGATATAAATGAAAAATTATTTGTGGTGACTATTACAGGATTTCTTGAATTTAGCTTCTTAGTTCTTCCTTCTTTCTGTAGGATGCTAATAATTACTCTTAACGGTAAGTTAGTATTGACACCTTCGCCTCTTATGCAGAATTCGTGGTTCATCTACTAGACAAAACAATTGCAAGGTATCATTTTCGTTCAACCATATTGCTCTTTGAGACTTTGACCATTTGAAAGTTGCTCATGAGAGATAACTTCTAAACTTTACGTAAATTAAAGTGTCTGTATTGAGTAAGTGATCGAGAGAAAGAAGGTTTTTGTGACGTTGACTCATGGGTTCCTCGTATATTCCTCTCTTCGAATATGTTTTTTTGTACTGAAATCATGGTGCTGTTTCTAACTTGGAACTCTTTGTACTTGTTTCAGTTCGTTCAAAGGCAGAGAAATAGGAAATGAGAAGCTTATTGGAATTCTCGATCTCAAGAATATTACCTATAGCAATGTTGATGTTCGTGGAATGATCACTGGTTTTCAGTTTTTACAGGTAACCTCTTTGCCTTTCTATAGTGTGCAAACCATTACCATAGACACACACCTAAGCAATGTTATGATGTGATACATAATTCTTGTACCATGGACAGCGTTAAATAGAAATGGAGAACCTGATAATCTCTCGTCAGCTATAGGACAGTTCAAAGAGTCAAGATTGATGGCTTAGTAGAAGAACTCACTAGACTATGTATGTAGCTGGTTTTGATCTCTCACATCTGAGCTATAGTTAAGGCTTTAGCTTGCGTGCACTATGAAACAATGTTGCTCGAACTCTTCAAACATGCTGCCGAGTGCCAGATGTGTGTGGAGAGCTATGTCTTTTTGGAGGATACGACATGGGTGCGACCACAGTTTTGGATGGTCCGAGCAACATAGGATCTTGCTATGAGGTGCCATTGATGTAACGAATAGTTTGGATATGCTGAAAACTTTAGTCAAAATTGTTGCTCTTGTTAAGCTCTTGAATCTTGATTTAGACAAATTAGGAGCAATCTCTACCTTTACTAGGTAGGGGTAAGGGTGCGTAAGACCTCACTTGTGGGATCGCACTAGGTATGTTGTTGTCGTTGTAGGAGCAATCTATGTTTCTCGGACATCACTTGTGGGATCGCACTGGGTATGTTGTTGTAGTTGTAAGAGAAATCTATGTTGCTCGGACATTCTAAAAGTGTCATCATACCCGTGGCAGACCCTGCAAGAATTCACTTCTTTTGGAGGATCTGACGCGCCCCAGATGACATATTTGGAGAGTTCGAGCAACATCAGGAGCAATATACTGAACAAATTGATGAAGACTACACTGGAATACCGATATAATGTTCAGTTCTTTATATCACTTGTGTTATATTAGTACTGCTAACGACATTTCATGCAATTTCTTTTCTACAGGGATATTACCCTGAACGCTTAGCGGCTTGTTACCTTTTACACATGCCACAATTCTTTGTCACTGTATGGCGATTTATTTGTCGCTTCATTGATAAAGCAACTCGAGAGAAGGTACATTACTGTGCATAATGTTCCATCGAACAATGTTACCTTTTAACAAAATGCACGTGTAAATGAGTAATCTTAAACACTAGATCAGCTTCTGCAAACTTGATCATTTTTGCAGCTATGCATCTCATATTTGTCTGTATAATCTTACGCTCGGTGGAAACAATACTACTGTTATACTCATATTTCGCCCGAATCAAAACTTAAACTTGAGCTATTTTCTAATATCGAAACACTATACAGATCAGGATTGTTACGAGTGAAGAACAAAGGGAACAGTTCATCAAAGATGTCGGTGAAGAAGTCTTGCCGGAGGAGTATGGAGGGCGCGCTAAACTTGCACTTCTGCAGGATGTTGCTGTGAACTACTAACACAATATAGAGGAATAGTAGAAATTGGAAATAAGATGAAAAGAATAGCTTCATAGACACTATTTAGTATTTATGTTAGAGATAAGCATCCAGTACCCCTCGGAACAATGACCAAAGTTGTTACGACTCACTTCAACGTTACAAGGATCCTATTACACCCCGAACTCAATTATAGTGTATTTTTGTCACCCTTTCATACTGACGTGACATCTTTATTACATAAAATAGAGCCCATGTCAGCTAAAAAGGTTGATAAAAGTACGCTAAAATTTTAGCTCAGGAGGGTAATAGGATCCCCGTGAAGTTGGAGTGTGTCGTAGCAAATTTGGTCATAGTTCAGGAGGCTACTAGATGCTTTACTCTTTATGTTGTTCATAGTTTTACATCTTGTTTACTTCTAGTCATATAACAAAATGCATATTTCTGTGATACTCAAAACCCAATGTGTTCGGCTTGACTCATTTCGTGTCAAGTCAGGACCAGACAGAGTATGTATTTTATTTCTATATTATTATTGACTCCCACATCTTATGAATTGGTCAAAATTTTCGAGGATGTTTTTGCTACATATAAAACTAAGGAGGGGGGGGGGTTTCATATTTTTGCTAACTAAAGGGATTCATGAGCAAAAAAGAACTAGAAATAGTTTCATTCAAATTCTTGGCATTAGGAAAGTAAAGCAAATAAAGGAGGTAAAATATTATTATGATCCTCTCATATCAAGTTATGTATTATTGGTACAATAAAGTATAATATTGTTGAAAAATAATTTTCTTGAAGTGAGGGTCGATCAGAAAAAAAAATTCTATTTCATTAAGATAGAAGAAAGGTGAGCATACGCCCCACTCTATTGAATTTGTTATTGATTTCGCAAGTATAATTGAAATTCCAAAAGTAATCGTCGAAATGTTCTTCCTAAAACTTAATTTTTAGTTCCCTATTCTATTTTCGTTATTTGTCACTATGTAAAACTACTTTAAAATTTACATTTTTTAAAAAATAACTTCAAGGTCAATTTAGTCATTTAAACAAAATAAGCACCTATATTTTCAAATTTATCACTTACATAGAAACACGTAACTGCTCATTTATAAATTTAGGTGAAAATATTCTATTTCCATCTTGAACTATACGCGAAAAAGTTGAGACACACCCGAATTTTAAGAGGGTTCTATTACCTATGGACTAATTAAAACCATATTTTTGACAACCTTAATGCCTGCGTGGCACAACACATTGAAGGATCCACGCAGGCACACATGTGTGCCAGGTAGGCACTAAGGTTGTCAAAAATACGATTTTAATTAGTACAAGGGGTAATAGGACCCTCCTAAAGTTCGGGTGTGTCTCAGCCTTTTCGCGTATAGTTCAAGGTGGAAATAAAACATTTTTCCTAAATTTAGTTTCAACAATTATAAATGTTCTTCAACATTTAACGCTTATCAACTACTTCTAATCGGTTTATCAATTCTCCGATTGTCTGATTTTGACTTGAAACGAAAAGCGTCAAGTTGCACTATAGTTGATCATCACATAAATATTTCTGGATTTTATTATGACTAGAAGTAAAAACTTCTAGTAACATAAATATTGTAAATAGTAGAGAAATAGTATGTTTCCCATTTCGATTATTCCTCTACATTGTGTTAGTATTTCACACAGCAACATCCTGCAGAAGTACAAGTTTAGCGCGCCCTCCATACTCCTCCGGCAAGACTTCTTCACCGACCTCTCGTATGAACTGTTCCCTTTGTTCTTCATTTGTAACAATCCTGATCTGTATAGTGTTTCGACATTAGAAAATAGCTCAAGTATAAGTTTTATCCGGGCGAAATATGAGTATAGCAGCAGTATTATGCAGACAAATATGAGATGCATAGCTGCAAAAAGGATCAAGTCTGCGGAAGCAAATCTAGTGTCGAAGATTACATGGTTACACGTGCATATTGTTGAATGTAATATCATCCGATGGGCATGCATTGTGACGTACCTTCTCTTGAGTTGCTTTATCAAGGAAGCGACAAACAAATCGCCATACAGCGACAAAGAACTGTGGCATGTGTAAAATGTAACAAGTAGCTAAGCGCTCAGGGTAGTATGCCTGTAGAAAGAAACTGTGTGAAATGTAGCGTAGCAGCAGCATCAATATAACACGCGGAATATAAAGAACGGAGCATTATATCAGAATTCCAGCGCGGTCTTCATCAATTTGATCAGTTTATTGCTCCCTTTGTTGCCCGGACTCTTCAAAAATGTCATTAGGTGCATGTCAGCGTCAGATCCTCCAGAAGTAGAAATTTTTTGGAGGGTCTACTGCAGGTGCTAAATCATTTTTAGAAAGTCGGAGCAACATAGATTGCTCTTAATTTGTCTAAATTAAGATTCAAGAGCTTAAGAAGAGCAACAACTTTGACCGAAATTTTAAGTTAGTGGAGCATATTCAAACTATTCGTACTTCAATGGCACTTCATAGCTATGTTGCTGAGACGTCATATCCTCCAAAAAAGCATAGCTATCGTAGGATCAGACACACACCCAGCAACGTGTTTGAAGAGTCTGAGCAACATCATCTCATAGTGCAAGCAAACCAAAGCCTTAACTATGGCTCAGATGTGAGAGTTCAACATACTCCAGCTACATACATAGTCTAGTGAGTTCTTCTACTAAGCTGTTATTCTTGACTCTTTGAACTGTCTTATAGGCAGGGACAGACCTAGCCTTAAGTAGGGGGTGCACGTCCACCTGTTAAATTTCGAAAAATTCTGTATACATATGTGTATATACCATAAAAAACAATCACATATATTAAAAAGACCCGTCAATATAATCATATCTATTCGATCGGGGCAGCTGGTTGTTGTGCCCCTTTGGTTCTGATAAAGAAATGGACCTTGGGCCTAACTCAACCTCAAGATTCAAGAGCTTAAGAAGAGCAACAACTTCGACCGAAATTTAAGTTAGTGGAGCATATTCAAACTATTCGTACATCAATGGCGCTTCATAGCTATGTTGCTGAGACGTCAGATCCTCCAAAAAAGCATAGCTATCGTAGGATCAGACACAAACCCGACAATGTGTTTGAAGAGTCTGAGCAACATCATCTCATAGTGGTGCCCCCGTTCTCATTTTCTATTTAACGTTGTCCATGGTGCAAGCATTGTGTATTTTTTCATGACACTGGTTATGTTCGTCTGAAGAGTAATGGTTTACGCAGTATGGAGAGGCAAAGGGGTTACCTGTAAAAACTGAAAACCAGTGATTATTCCGCGAGCATCAGCATTGTTATAGGTAACATTTTGGAGATCAGCAATCACAATAAGTTTCTCATTTCCTATTTCTCTACCTTTGAACGAACTGAAACAAGCACAAAGAGGTCCAAGTAAGAAACTAAACCACGATTCTCAGTTTGGAAATTTGGTCGAAATTGTAATGAGAAATGGTCAAAGAGCAACATGGTTGAGTAAAAATGGTACCTTGCAATTGTTTTGTCTAGTAGATGAACCACGAATTCTGCATAAGAGGCGAATGTGTTAATACTAACTTTATCGTTAAGAGTAATCATTAGCATCATACAGAAAGGAGAAGGATTTGTGCAAGAAACGCCCTTACCAGTCACCGCAAAAGAATTTCATTTACATTACCAGAGATAACGGTGCATATGAGAGAAAAAGATACCGTGAAATGAATCATTTAGCAGACTGCAACTTGGTAAAATACCATAGATTGTTGCTCTGTCTTAACAATGTTCCTTCATAACTCAAAACAGTATTTTTCAGAATTTTAGAGTTCCATATCCCTTTTTTAATGGACACATCGTGTCAACTCCAAGAGGCTATGACGATGTACATGGAATTTTTGGTTTCGGGGGCGCAAATGAAGTAGGGGTCTCATTTTTGGATTTAGCAAGAGCTTTTAGGTTGGTGGTAGCCAATTCGAGTTTCCCAAAGAGGGAGGTGCATTTGGTAACCTTACGTAGTGCTCAACTAGATTATTTGCCAGTGGCGGAACCAGAATTTTCATTGAGGGGGTTCAGAAGTAAATATACGGACTAGTCGAAGGGGGTTCAACATCTACTATATATACATAAAAGTATTTTTAACCATGTAAAAATAGTATAATTTTCCGGCGAAACAAGGTTCGAATGAACCCCCTGAATTCAATGTGGCTCCGCCACTGTTATTTGCTCCTTATGAAAAGTTAGGAGACAAATTGAGGATAATGCTAAGGCAAGAATCAACTTGAGCTACAATATCGATGTGAGAAAGTAGAAAAGGGGACAAGCAACACATGTTAAGGTTTGGACATTGAACTGATTTTGTTATGGATGGCCATATGATTAGGCTTGCCAAACCTACCACATTCTGCCCACCTTTGTAGATAGAGGTGGAAAAATCAACTCATGTTTTTTGGTCAGCCATCCAACTTGTGTTAAACGAGTTCGGTTATGACCCGTTTATTGACTTAACCAAGAACATCTAGAATGCAATATAGTAAAAAGGTCAGCTTGGTGCACTAAAGCTACCACTATGCGCGGTGTCCGGAGAAGAGCCCCACCACAAGGGTGTATCGTACCCAGCCTTACCTTGCATTTCTACCAGAGGCTGTTTCCAAGGCATGAACTCGTGACCTCCTGGTCACGTGGCAGCAATTTTACCAGTTACTCCAAGGATCCCCTTCAAGAATGCAATACAGTGAGCTAAAAAAAAAAAGAACCTTTACTCTAAGGGAAAAGAAATTACTCTTGAATTGAACTTGATCGTTGGAACGAAAATGCTTGTTAACTTTGACTATCAAAACTGGATGTCCATTCTTGGACAATCCTTGCAAATAAAATTTTTCAGCTGCTAATTCATCTGCAACTTCAGAAGCAGAGATGTACCCAAGTGGAACCATTTCAGCCCTCCATTTTTTCCACTGACAAAACATCTTGGCAGCTTTCTCTGGGTCCATTGATCTCGCGATCAAGAACCTCATCAACGTCTTCTCTCCGTAATCCTGCAACAACAAAAAGAAATAGAAAGAAAGAACTGATTATCACTTATCAGTACAAAGACTTGAGTTTTACACTAAAGCAACAATATACCCAGTGAAATCCCGCATGTAGGGTCTGCGGGAGGGTATTATGTACGCAGTACTTACCACTACCTTGTGAGGTAGTTTCTGATTGACCCTCGGCTCAAGTTAACACATTACAAAGTAGTGTAAAGATTTGAACTTCACACAATAACAACAACACTATACCCAGTGAAATCACACACGTGGGGTCTGGAGAGGATAGTGTGTACGAGAACTTGCCCCTACCTTGTGAGGTAGAGAGGTCGTTTCTGATGGAACCTTGGCTCAACTAAAAACATTACACAACAGTATAAAGATTTGAACTTAACAGTAAAAGAGGAAAAAGGGAGTTATTTTTTTTTTTCAAAAAAGAACTGATTATCATGACAATGATTTGAACATACACTAGATAACAAGAAAGGATTTTTTTTTTTCAAAAAAAGAACTGATTATGTGTATAAAGAATTGAACTTCACACTAAGAGAGGGAAAAGGGAAGGGGGGCCTTGGAGTAACTGGAGATCATAAATTCAAGCCGTAAAAACATCTCTAACAGAAATGCAAGATAAGACTGCATGCAATAGACTCTTGCGGTTCGGCCCTAGACCCCACTCATAGAGAGAGCTTTAGTGCACGGAGCTGCACTTTTTACTAAAAGAGGAAAAAGGGGGTCATTTTTTTCAAAAAAAAAAAAGAACTAATAATCACTATAAAGACTTGAACTTTACACAGAAAAAGGAACTTTACACTAAACTAGGGAAAAGGGATCCATTTCTATTCATAAAGAGAACTGCTTATCAGTACAAACACTTGAACTTTACACTAAAATAGGCAAATGGGGTCATTTTTTAATCAAAAAAGAACTAATTACCATTACTAAGACTTGAACTTTACACTAAAATAGGCCAAAAGGGGTCATTTTTTTTGCTTACTTCAGTGGAAGATCCAAGTTTTTCAACTGATTCCCTCATTTGTGCCAATGACATTTCTTCATTTCTGTCCATTTGTTGAGGAGGGGAAGGTAAAGGTGTAGAAGAAGCTGATGATGCTGAAGTAAATGTGAAATGAAAGTAAGGTAGGAATAAGTAGTGAGCAGCAATTAGTGGCTGTTATATACAGTGAAGACTATGAGTTAATATAAAGTACACATGAGAAGAAGTGGTGTAGCTATATGACAGTTGGACTTTATTTTGTTTTTGAATTTCCCTCTACTTCTTTTTTGTTTGTTATATATAAATATAAGAGAAAATCTCAATTTCCACCTTCAACTATACGTGAAAAGGCTGAGACACATCCAAATTTTAGGAGAGTTCTATTACCTCCAAACTAATTAAAACCGTATTTTTGACAACCTTAGTGCCTCCGTGGCACAATACACTGAAGGGTCCACGTAGGCACTAAGGTTGTCAAAAATATGATTTTAATTAGTCTAGTGGGTAATAGGATCCTCCTAAAGTTCGGATATGTCTCAACCTTTTCGCATATAGTTCAAGGTGGAAACAGAGCATTTTCCCTAAATATAATATATTATTGTTGTTGCTTGCCATAGACCTTTATGGTTCGATCTTTCTCGATTCTTGAATATGATGAAAATTTTAGTGCATTGAGTTGTTTTTCTGTTAGGGTAGAATGACAGTAGAAATGAGTGCGTAGTGTTAGTAGGTACAAGAATTTTGTTGTTCGTGTTAGTATTATTTCAGAATATTGTATCGTTTGTTGTATTACTTGATGAATTTGGTCTATGATATTATTTTGTGTGGTAATTTCTATTGTATCTTGTCCTTTTACTATTTATTTTGTATATTGTTTTTCTCTTACGTCGGGGGTTTATCGAAAACAATCTCTCGATCTTAGCTTTGATTTGATTGTCATAGACCTTCATGGTTGGGTCTTTCTCGATACTTGAATATAGCGAAAATTTTAGCTTTCTGAGTTTTTTTTTTTATTAGGGTAGAAGGATGGTAGAAACGAGTGCGTCAATGTTAGTAGGTAGAAGGATCCTGTTATTCGTGTTAGTAGCTATAATATTAGTATTATTTCAGAATATTGTATCATGTGTATTGTACTTGTCCTTTTACTATTTTCTTGTAGATTGTTTTATCTTAAGCCAGAGGTTTATTGAGAACAATCTCTCTATCTCATCTCTGAGGTAGTGGTATGCTAAGTTGCGTGGACTTTCACTTTCGATGTCGCACTCGTGTCGAATTCTCCAAAAATACACTAGTTTTGACGAATCCGACACGCACCCGTTGACATTAATTATTGAAGAGTCAGAGCAACGTAGGTGGTATGGACTGCAGTTGTGCGGGCTTTTCACTTTCGATCCTGCACCTGTGTCGGATTCTCCAAAAATACACTAGTTTTGACGAATCCGACATGCACCCGTTGACATTATTGAAGAGTTCGAGCAGCATAGGTGGTATGGACTGCGTACACTTACCTTCCCAAATCTCATTTGGTGAAAATATAGTGGGTATGTTGTTGTTGCTGCATAAATTTGTAAAGAGTTTAAGTTCTGTGCATCGTTAGTGTACAAAATACTCTACACAATAAGTTAACTTGACCTCCTATTGCAGGTTATCCAATTATTTACATAAAAATTTAAAAAGAAAAAATTAGGTAACATGCAATAGCAAGTCAAATTTATGTGATAATGTAGAATATTTTGTATACTTACGATGTACAAAACTTAAATTCAAACGTTATTAATTTCTCCTCAGTGAAGTTATGATATAACTTATGGCATCTTTTAAACACAATGTTTCCCTTTTAATCAAATATTCGTTCTTGAAATTTATAATATGCATTATATTTATGATAATGATAATTATCATAAATATTTTGATATTATAGTGTATGTCTAACTATGATATTAGAGAGCCATAATTTTACAAAGCATGTACTGATATAATGAATGTCATTGTTGTTATATGTAAATACTATTATAAATAAGTAAAATATAACATGCAATTGAAGAAAATTAGTTGTTAGTCTCTACGTCTATTTTTACTTGATCCACTCTTCTATTGACACAAGAATTAAGAATCAATAAATAATAAAGATAATTTTATCATATTACTATTTAAATATAATAAATTTAATATTTTGAAAAGTGCATTAGATCATGAATCATATTTCACGCTAAAAATAAAATGAGTAGAATTAGATAAATTATCTGTTCAAAATAGAAAAGTAAACAAATAAAAATAAGAAAGATTAGCCAAAGGAAGCACCAAACCAATTTATTGCCTTTATTTGCTTGATGGTTGTCTCTTCTTCATTATCGCGCTAAGGTGAGAGTTCGATTTCTTGTGTTTTTCATAGTAGGTTTATATTATGTTTGATAATTATTATGTATTATTTCATAATGTATCTTATTGTATTACTTTGTAGTTCGTATATATTATTATACTGTAACAACAATAACAACAACATATTTTAGTGTTTCATAGGAGATTTATGTGTTATCCTTGTACTAAACGATCCTTAGAAGTCGTTTGGTAAGAGGGAGAAGAGATAATTAATTCTGAAATTAATTTTAGATGGAGCTTATTTTATATTTGGAGGCGAGAAAAAGAGAGATGGAGCTTTGTTTTGGGGTTGCGATAAAATTTATAAGTTAGATCATCTCAAAATTAGTTAATTCAGAATTCTATTGTAATTATATTCCTTCTTGAGGGAGAAATTATTAATATCAAAATGAGAAAATACTCTTTTTACATTTTAAACTATACACGAAATTGCTGAGATACATCATAACTTTAGGAGGGTTCTATTACCCCCTTGAACTAATTAAAACTGTATTTTTTGTAACTTTAGTATCTACGTGGTATACGTGGACCTTTAGTGTGTTGATTCATTGATGTGTACGTAGGTACTAAGGTTGTCAAAAATATAATTTTAATTAGTCTGGGGTAATAGGATTATCAGCAATTTCATGTATAGTTCAAGCTGGAAATAGAATATTTATTCTATCAAAATTAATAATGCCAAAGTAACTTATTTTCCAACCAAACAATCCCTTAGTGATAATTCTAAGTACGGAACTCACTATAAAAACCTACTTAACTAAGTACACTACTTAGATTGCTTCTTTCTAAAATCCAATTACCGCCGCCGCCATAAAATGAACTCTACGGCACTCTCCCTTCGCCACCACAACCACTTCCTCCACGGCGGCGGCGGCGGCGGCGGCGCCGCATCCTCCGTCATCACTCCTCTGCGCTCCGTCTCTCCATTCCGTATCCGCATGTCTCTCAACGAAAACGCTCCGTCAATCGCCGTCGTCGGAGTCACCGGAGCAGTAGGTCAGGAGTTTCTCTCCGTACTAACTGACCGCGACTTCCCTTATCGATCACTCAAGCTCCTCGCGAGCAAGAGATCAGCTGGAAAAACTGTAAAGTTCGAGAACCGGAATTACACTGTAGAAGAGCTTAACGAGGAGAGTTTTGATGGTATTGATATCGCGTTGTTCAGTGCTGGTGGTTCAATAAGTAAGAAATATGGACCAGTAGCGGCGAAAAAGGGGACGATTGTTGTTGATAATAGCTCGGCATTTCGAATGGATGAGAATGTGCCTCTTGTTATACCGGAAGTGAATCCGGAAGCTATGGTGAATTTGAAGGTTGGTTGTGGAAAAGGAGGGATTATTGCGAATCCTAATTGTTCGACTATTATTTGCTTGATGGCTGTTACTCCTCTTCATCGTCGTGCTAAGGTGAGAGTTAGATTTCTCGTATTGTTTCATAATGTATCATATTGCTCGACTATTATTTTCTTGACGGTTGTTACTCCTCTTCATCGTCGTGCTAAGGTGAGAGTTGGATTCTTGTGTTTTTCCCAGTACATTTTACGTATTGTTTCATAATGTTGTGTTGCATTGTATTGTATAATATTGTTTTGATGAATACAACGTTTGGATGGAATTGCCCATCTTGATTCACTAATGTGCTACGTAAGTACTAAGGTTGTCAAAAATACAGTTTTAATTAGTCTAGGGTAATAGGAACCTTCCATTGTTCAGGTGTGTCAGCAATTTCGTGTATAGTTCAAGCTGGAAACAGATCATTTATTCTATCAAAATTAATAATGCCAAAGTAACTTATTTTCCAACCAAACAATCCCTTAGTGATAATTCTAAGTACGGAACTCACTATAAAACCCTACTTAACTAAGTACACTACTTAGATTGCTTCTTTCTAAACTCCATTTACCGCTGCCATCCGCTGCTGCCATAAAGTGAACTCTCCGACACTCTCCCTCCGCCATCACAACCACTTCCTCCACGGCGGTGCCGCCGCCGCATCCTCCGCCATCACTCCGCTGCGCTCCGTCGCTCCATTCCGCATCCGCATGCTCTCAACGAAAACGCTCCGTCAATCGCCGTTGTCGGAGTCACCGGAGCAGTCGGTCAGGAGTTTCTCTCTGTACTAACCGACCGCAACTTCCCTTACCGATCACTCAAGCTCCTTGCGAGCAAGAGATCAGCTGGAAAAACTGTAAAGTTCGAGAATCGGAATTACACTGTAGAAGAGCTTAACGAAGAGAGTTTTGATAGTATTGATATCGCGTTGTTCAGTGCGGGTGGTTCGATAAGTAAGAAATACGGACCAGTAGCGGCGAAAAAGGGGACGATTGTTGTTGATAATAGCTTGGCATTTCGAATGGATGAGAATGTGCGACTTGTTATACCGGAAGTGAATCCGAAAGCTATGGTGAGTTTGAAGGTTGGTTGTGGAAAATGAGGGATTATTGCGAATCCGAATTGTTCGACTATTATTTGCTTGATGGCTGTTACTCCTCTTCATCGTCGTGCTAAGGTGAGAGTTTGATTTGTCGTATTGTTTCATAATGTATCATATTGTATTGTGTTGCATTGTATTGTATTATATTGTTTTGATGAATACAATGTTCGTTGTGCTAAAGTGAGAGCCAACACTCTGTTTGGTTGGTTGTTACATATATTTTTTTTTGATAACCGTGGTGTCCAGGCCAGCTTGCGCGCACCTCAACTAAATTCACGTGATACCTGCTATCTCCCACCAGCAACAGGTAGCAACAGGTACCAGGTAACTCTGTCCACCAAGTTTAGAACAGATGGGAAGAAAACACCTAGTGTTTGTCTTTGCTGGAAATTGAACCTGATACCTCATGGTGCTCATCCCAACTTCATTGAACCACTAGGCCACACCCTTGGGTGCGATGGTTGTTACATATTGTTTCATAATGTATCATATTCAGTTGTGGACCCATGATTTAAGGATGGTGGGTGCTTAAAAAATTTAAAAACTGAAAAAAGTAAAAAATAACCTCAATGAGGTTCGAACCCGGGACCTCCTTCCGATGAAGCACCTTAGAATCAGCTTAAATGTCAATGCACCCAACCAACTTTTGTTTTAGTGGGTGCTTTTATATGTTTTATACCTATTTTCATTTATTTTCTATGTAATTATACCTATTACGCGTCGAGTTTAGTGGGTGCCGGAGCACCCCAACATACAAGGTAGGTCCGCCCCTGATCATATTGTATTGTATTTTATTGTGTTGCATTGCATTGTATTATATTTACGTATTGTTTCATAATGGGAGTTGGATTTTTCATGTTGTTTTCCTAGTACATTTACACTATGTTTGGATGGTTGTTACATATTGTTTCATAATGTATCATATTGCTAATTCAAATTGCTCTACTATAATTTGTTTGATGGTTGTTACTCCTCTTCATTGTCGTGCTAAGGTGAAGAGTTAGATTTCTCGTGTTTATTCCTTGTACATTTACACTCTGTTTGGATGGTTGTTAGGTATTGTTTCATAATGTATCATATTGTACTATGTTGTATTGTATTGTGTTATATTATATTATATATTGTAAAAACAACAACAACATCATACCCTAGCGTATTCCCACAAAGTGGTGTCAGGAGAGGGTAAAGTGTCCGCAGTCAATACCACTACCTTAGATAAAGTAGAGAGTATGTTTCTGATAGACCCCGACATTGAAATGTATTGTATTGTACTGTATTGTTTTGATGAATAGAATGTTTGGATGGAATTTCCCATTGTTACATATTGTTTCATAATGTACCATAGTGCTCTGCTATTATTTGTTTGATGGCTGTTACTCCTCTTCATTGTTGTGCTAAGATGAGAGTTAGAATTTTCGTGTCTTTTCCTAATACATTTACACACTGTTTGGATGGTTGTTACATATTGTTTCATAATGTATCATATTGTATTGTGTTGCATTGTATTGTGTTATATTGTTTTAATGAATGCAACATTTGGATGGAATTTAGCGTTGTTACATATTGTTTAATAGTGTATCATATTGCTCTACTATTATTTACTTGATGGTTGTTACTCCTCTTCATCGTCGTGCTAAGGTGAGTTGGATTTTACGTGTTTTTCCTAGTACGTTTTTACGTATTGTTTCATAATGTTGTGTTGCATTGTATTGTATTCTATTGTTTTAGTGAATACAATGTTTGGATGGAATTTCCCGTATTGTTTCATAACGTATCATATTGCTTTATTTGCTTGACGGTTGTTACTCCTCTTCATCGTCGTGCTAAGGTGAGAGTTTGATTGTTGTTTCATAATGTATCATTTTGTAGTGTGTTGTATTGTATTGTATTGTTTTAGCGACGACAATGTTTAGATGCAATTTCCTGTTGTTACATATTGTTTCATATCGTATCATTTTGCTCTACTATTATTTGCTTGATGATTGTTACTCTTCTTCATCGCCGTGCTAAGGTGAGAGTTAGATTTTTCGTATTGTTTTATAATTTATCTCGTATTGCCTCATAACTTATACTATATGTTTTAGTTATTTCGGTTTCTAAATTGCAAACCAAACTTCGTATTAATTTTATACGTGAACAACTTGCATCCTTACTAGCTATGAAATGTTGTATAACTTATACATAAATTAATACATGTATAAGTTGTTCCTTTACTAGCTACCAACGGCCCCTTAAAGATTAAAAGTTATGCCATATGATACAATTTATGTGAGCTAGTATAAATAACAATGAGCTAGTATTTTTTGGATTTATTTTCCAGTTCGAAAACTTGTCCTTACCTTTGCAAAGCCCGAAAGGATCTTCTTTTGTTAAGAGGTTATAGTGCAATATTGATATGGATGTCATTAATTTTCTGCAAACTTGTCAACTCATGTTTCATTAGTTAAAAAGAGTGAAGGATGGAAATCAGAAAAGAAAAAGTTTAACATCTGACAAACAGTTACAATGAGTGATTTGAATAAGAAAGAAATCAGAAAATAAAGCATTACAATTCTTACATGGAACAATAAGTTAACTGTGGATAATCAAAATAATAACTAAGTTGGTAAGTCATTTAACTGCCAGAATTGCAGACTGAATACAGTAAATATTCTGCTCATCCATGAAAGAGTTCTCTAGTGAGTAATAGTTCTCAAAATAACTCAGATGGCACGTTCTCAAAATAACTCAGATGGCACCGTTAGATAGAAATGAATGAGAATATTTAGAAGGAATTCACCACACAATTATTCACTTCTCTTTTTGTTCTTTCTGCTGTAACATGAGGTTTGAGAAAGAAAATCTTTTGGCAAGTGTACGCTTATTCAACGTTGATAAATTTTCCATCTTAATTGACATATATTTCTCTTACACATCCATCTCCATGGTAGTTGTGAAGACCTTCAGAGTTTAGATCAACCAATTATATCAGTCTGAGAACCAAGTCGGTTCACTTTTACTTATTCTGTGCAGATATGCATATTTTCAGGTTAAACGCATGGTTGTTAGTACATATCAGGCAGCTAGTGGTGCCGGTGCTGCTGCAATGGAAGAGCTTGTGCAGCAGACTCGTGAGGTTCTTACTATGCTTCCTCTATTTTCCATGGCTTGCTATACATTATTTTGATTTACTATTAAATCTCTTAATGATTTGCTTTTTGGATGTTGCCTTGTCCACAATAGGTCTTGGACGGCAAAGAACCAACCTGCAATATCTTTAACCAGCAGGTTTTGTCTTGTGAATTCCCTACTCAGTTTGTTTCTTAAATAACAAATGAATGCGGTGCTATCTGATTGCTTCTTTTACAAAATTATGCAGTATGCTTTTAATCTTTTCTCGCATAATGCACCTATTCAACCTAATGGATACAATGAAGAGGAAATGAAGCTGGTCAAAGAAACAAGAAAAATATGGGTAAGTATACCTGTTAAAACCTTGGTATTCTATGCTCATGCCTGTTCCTAGAGACGATAATAAAATAATTGGAAATCTATTGTACTAACTACTAACCCGCCCATTCTGCTTGTTACCAGAGTGACATGGGTGTCAAGGTTACTGCAACATGTATACGTGTTCCTGTTATGCGTGCACATGCTGAGAGCGTGAACCTTCAATTTGAGAAGCCCCTTGATGAGGTAGCCTTTGCTAAATTGCAGCCCGATTCTTTGTTATTTATCTCCCCGTCTTGACAAATGATCCCTTTGCTTTTATTCAAAACCGCAGCTTTCTAACTTAAGTAATTTTTAGGCATTGAATTGAATTTAAATTATTTGGTTCTGAAATGCATAAAAGTTGTTACAACATAGTTTCAATTTTGTCAAAAAGTCCAAGTTCGTGTAGCATAGTGCAAAGAAAGATGTACCATCAATTAGTAATGATATAAAGAGTAAAATTGTTGCTTTAATAATCATATCCAACAGTTCTGTCTCAAAAATCAAATAAAACATCCTTCCTAAGAAATAATCATATCCAACGGTTCTTTCTCGAAAAAGAGACAAAAGATCCTTCCGGAAAAATAATCATATCCAATCGTTCTATTCAGCACATCATGTTTTGGTATGTGCATTAGTGGTGTTGGACCACAGTGATATTTGGAGTCCTTGCATAGTAACCAGGAATAGCAAGCTATCACGTTGGACCGCACTGCTATTTGAAGTCCTTGCATAGTAGTTACCACAAATAGCAAACTGTCACATAGCCTTGCCTGTCATATGGGGATATTGTGATAAAATAATCGTATCCAACGATTCCTTTCAGCACATCATATTTTGGTTTGTGCATTCAAGTGGCGTTGGACCACGGTGATATTTGAAGTCCTTGCGCATTAGTTACCACAAATAGCAAATTGTCACATGACCTTGCCCTGTCACATGGGGATTTTGTCAAATGTATTGAAAGTTGATGTCATTTGCTAGAAACATCCGTTTGATGAGCCCAATTCTCCTGATTGAATGACTTCATAAAAAATTCTCCAGATTGGATGATGCAATAGGATAGATAAAACCTATGTTGCTCGGACTCTTCAAAAATTTCGACAGGTGCGTGTTGGGTACTCCAAAAGTAGTGCATTTTGGAGAATCCGGCTGTCTCGGCAGCAAATTTTGAGAGTTCGAGCAACATAGGATAAAAACTACTACTTTACATTAACAATAAATTATGTTAAACTTACATAATTATGAGAAATTGTTTGGTCAACAAAGTTGGTTTTAAGATATCTTCTAACTGTGTAGGATACAGCAAGGAATATTCTTAAAAATGCTCCAGGAATAGTTGTAGTCGATGACCGTGCAAGTAATAGATTCCCAACCCCACTTGAAGTTTCCAATAAAGACGATGTTGCAGTTGGGAGAGTACGCCGTGATGTTTCCCAAGATGGAGATTATGGGTAAGAATTTGGTTTACCTCTAAAATGTGTTACTTCCTTTCCAGGACCTCAGAGCTAATGACCTCTTTTTATATAGGCTGGACATATTTGTTTGTGGTGATCAAATACGCAAAGGAGCTGCCCTTAATGCCGTTCAGATTGCAGAAATGTTGTTGTAGATTTGCGATAGAGCAACCTTAAGGTTCTAATTTTGGTTCAAATGTGAGTGACATAGAACCTTAAAGCTAGTCGCGTATTCCTCCAGTATTAACAGTTTTCTCGGTGGGATTTGGTTATGTTGAGTTCGTTCTAGTTTGAATAGAGATTTTGCTTCAAACTCTTGTTTCTGCAAAAGCTTTTGTTATTTATAATAATTGTGTTATTTAAGAGTTGGTGAGTCTTCCCATATTTTAATTTTGCCATACTCTTCTTGATTTCTAACCTCTCAAGGTAGGTGTAAGGTTTGCATACACTGTCCTCACCGTACCAAGTTATACACTGTGCTCTTTAGACTGGGATTACACTAAATATGTTGTCGTTATAGATTCTCTTCTTGCTTTTCCAGTATTCTCCCATTTCATAATGGACCCCTGGTTACTAATCAACTTTTTACATGATAGTCCTGTGATAGCTTGTTTGTCATGGCCCAGGCGGCCCCATCAGCCCACCCACATCTGCTCCACAGTTCGTTGGGGGCTGCCGATTGATTTTCACTCAGATACGGCGTTGGGTCCAGGTCCACCAACCAAATCGTGGGTTCCCAGGTCCACCAACCAAATCGTGGGTTAACACCCCTCGTTTTGGCTCGAAAATAGCCCATTTGTGTCATTTCGCTCGTTTGACCACTCATACTGCCTCGCTGACGGACTGACAACTCCGTCGGCCCACCTGATACGAGCCAAATGGCCATCTATGCTTTTGAAGGCGTTATTGGATGTCAACACATTAAGACAAGACTATACATGGAGGACCCGTTTTGAGAATGACATAAGGCAAACCCGTGTTTGGAAGATTGCGTAGGGGCTTACCTTTGATGTCAACCCGAAACTACAAGTATTGAAGAATGACCCCACGGTTGTGGAACATTGAAGAAGAACCCTTCATTAAGGGTGTTTTGGGGATCACACTTTGTTAGAAAGACACTTCATGGCCACCCCTTTCATTAAGGGTATTGTGGTCATTTTTGTTATGTAATAAGCTAACCTCTATTTAGTCTTCTATTAAGTCATTTGCTCTTTAGTTTATGAAAGATGAAAAATTGAAACACTTGAAATCCTCTCTCTTGAGAGTAGACCACCTTAATATAGTCTTAGTTAGGACTTGGAAAAGTCATCCTTAGTATAAGGCTTGGAAAAGTCAATATTGTTCTTTGCTTGGAAACGGTGGATCTTGAGGTGAGTCGATTACCTTGGCGGTCACCGTAAGAGTGTGGTTTTGATTATTACATTCATTAGGGGTTAATGTTGAAATATACTTGGTTCTTAATCTTGTAATAATCTTGGTCTCACTATCTATCCTTTTATTATTTTGCAAATCCGTGTGTTTTTGTGTTTGTCATCTTGTATCCCTTTGTGTTGCTTGTTCTGTTGCTTGTTCTTGTCACGTTTTGTGGACTGTTTTGGCATCTTGGTGGACTGATTGGTATCATTTGGTATCAGAGCAAGGATTGATTTTGTTCCAACAAAATCAATTTTGGGCTTGTTAGTTGAAAAATAAAAAAAAAAAGTGTTGAAAAATCAAAAATCTCAAAAAAAGAAATCTGTCCCGTTTTTGTGTTTAGCTGAAATTTGAGAATTAGATTTAGGAGATTTTAGTGTGTTTTGTTTGTTTCTAGTGTTAGGTTCTTGTTCCCTAACACTAAGTGAGTCTAGGTCTTGAATTTGAGCTTAATCCGGGTGGTTTTGAGTTGTTCATCATTGTTGAGTTTAAGGTTGAAGAAACTAGTGAGGTGAAGCTCGAAATTGGAAGGGTTGTTGTTGATATTGTGACTTGAAAAACGCATGGTTGTGTTGTGGAGTTTAACATGAGCAAAAGGAATCTGAAATCATTCAATTTGGAGTTCATTTGGTTTAGTTTCAATCTTTTGAGTGTTCTTGTTGTTCTTTATGTTCATCATTTATTGTTGAACAAGAACATTCAATAGGTGTGGTTTGATCTTAAAGAGTGGAGAAAAGAGTGTAGTCTTTTGTTAGTCTTGAAACATATCCCAAAGAACATACAAAAGAACTTTCAAAAAGACTCATTACCTAAAGGGAGTAAGGGCACATACCAAGACAAACAAAAGAGGAAAGGAGACAAAGGTTTTCAAAAAGGTGTCTTGCCAAAAAGGTGCAAGGAAAGTCAAAGTCTTTTGAAAAAGGCTCTAAGTCTTGTGCTTTCCCTCCTTTAGCTGATTTTTCACTCTCCCAAATTAAAAATTTGACCAATCCAAATTGCAAATTGCCATGTCACCAAACTGCCACGTCATCTAAGTGCCACATCATCAACGTTCCAAAAAAACTTGAAATTGAAATTTCAGATTTTACAGTTTCTTTTCTTTGTTTCGTTAGTTTCATTTCTTGATTCTAGTACTAATTAGCAACTAGTAATCACCTACTAGATTGTGAATTAGTTTTTGAATCCGTTTTTGTCGTGTCTTCGTTATTTGTGTGCTTTTCTCATTTTTAATTCGTCGTAACTTTTTGTTTCAAGTTTGTAAGTAGAATTTTTTATTTTGTGTCTTGAGTCTATCAAACAAGAATCTATTCCTACCGCTAAGTAGAATTGACATCTTATTGACTACCGGAGTATAAGCAACTTTCAATATTCGCCGCTCCAATTGTGAGGATCACCAAAGTGAGTGTCTACGGGTGTTTGTGAGGAGCTTTTACTACTAATCTTGTTTATTTCTTTTGTTTGTTGTCTTTTTTTTTTTTTTGATTAGGTACCATGGCTTCCCATAATTTCAAGGCCACGTGTAATCGCATCCATGACGATCTTGAAGATATGCAAAGGCACATTGAAATTATACGTCAATTGTTACCCAAACTCTTCCCTCAAAATCCAATTGTCCAAACAACTTCTGATGAGAGCTTCCCAAATGAAGTTGCTGCCCAAGCTTGTGATGGACTTTCACACCGAGGTAGAGACGAACATACTCATGAACGTCAAGGTAAAATAACTAACTCTTACACTTTTGTACATGCGAATAATAATTGTGTGGCTAGTAGCCCATTGAGTGTGAGTTGTAGCTTGCCCTTTGATTCTAATATTTGCTTGGCTCATAGGGATAATCATGTGCTTGAAACATCTTTAAAACTTGATAATGAGCTTTTAGAGAGTGAACTTACTTGTTTCAAATCTGCCCGCGGGATAGATCATGCTCTCTTTAGGTATAATGTCTTGTTTGAAGATGGTATAATCACTCCCAATAAACCTAGTTGTGAGAATGATGGTATAGCTTGTCTTGAAGGCTATAGCCTATATGCTAACCCACTATGGTGTGACAACATTCCTCCTAAAGATGGAATCTCTTTTTGCAAGATGAAAGTACTCTTAAGGGTAAGGAATGTATAGTCCTTCTTGACAACCCAAGGGCAAAGGTGTCATTGATTCCTTTGGGTAATGTTTTTAAATGTGCATCCTTGCTTGACACATTTTTGCTTAAATTGCATGAATCCCAACTTGTGGATGCCAAGTTGTCTATTTGTTTGAAGAAAAGAGAGTGTATGTGCTTAAATGCTTTGTCTTCACCCGTGCATGTCTTTACACGTGATTGTTTCCTATACTACCTCTTTGCCTATGATGACATCCATGCTAGTTTCGGGTTTGCATTAAGTAAAGGTATAGGTCTTGTTGGTTGGTCCACTTGTTTGAATGACAAAGTTATTTAGGATTGGAGGACTTTGATACCAATAGTGGCACCACGTTTGATGAGGCCACTTGAAGAAGTAATGAAACAATTGTGCTTTATGGTTCCTAAGACAATGGTAGCCTTACTTTTTGGACTTAGTGATACCATTACGACCTTTGTAGTTTCTTTATCTTTTGATACTTGTCATAGTCATTTCCTTTGTAACATTTTCACTAAACTTTTCATGACTAATACAAAGGATTCATGGTTATATCTCAAGTATGTGCCACCTTGGCATGATGATGTTATTTGTTGCACTAACCCTAACCCTTATGCCATAAGGAAGTTGTGCTTGTTCGTCCTTTCTTTAGTTTTGCAAGGTATGGATTCGAGGTCGAATCCTTTTCAAGAAGGGGAGGATGATACGAGCCAAATGGTCATCTATGCTTTTGAATACGTCATTGGATGCCAACACATAAAGACTCAATACTTGGTCACCTCGAGGACACAAGAACATGCATGGAAGACCCGTTTTGAGAATGACATAAGGCAAACCCGTGTTTAGAAGATTGCGTGGGGGCTTACCTTTGATGCCAACCCGAAACTACAAGTATTGAAGAATGACCCCACGGTTGTGGAGCATTGAAGAAGAACCCTTCATTAAGGGTGTTTTGGGGATCACACTTTGTTAGAAAGACACTTCATGGCCACCCTTTTCATTAAGGGTATTGTGGTCATTTTTGTTATGTAATAAGCTAGCCTCTATATAGTCTTCTATTAAGTCATTTGCTTTTTAGTTTATGAAAGATGAAAAATTGAAACACTTGAAATCCTCTCTCTTGAGAGTAGACCACCTTAGTATAGTCTTAGTTAGGACTTGGAAAAGTCATCCTTAGTATAGGGCTTGGAAAAACCAATATTGTTCTTTGCTTGGAAACGGTGGATCTTGAGGTGGTCGATTACCTTGGCGGTCACCGTAAGAGTGTGGTTTTGATTATTACATTCATTAGGGGTTAATGTTGAAATATATTTGGTTCTTAATCTTGTAATAATCTTGGTCTCACTATCTATCCTTTTATTATTTTGCAAATCCGTGTGTTTTTGTGTTTGTCATCTTGTATCCCTTTGTGTTGCTTGTTCTTGTCACGTTTTGTGGACTGTTTTGGCATCTTGGTGGACTGATTGGTATCACTACCTTAGGCCACTCATCAGCCTACTTGGGGTCGTCGGTCGATTTTCAGAGCCCAGAACACGTTTGGGCCTCGGGCCCACGTCGAGAACCATAGGTTAACATCCATCGATTTTGCCCAAAAATAGCCCATTCGTTCTGTTTTCCTCGTTTGACCACCCAAATTGCCCCGCCAGTCCACCCTAGGCTGCTCCCCAGCCTGCTTGGGGTCACCGTTCAATTTTTAGCCAAAAACACACCTGGGCCCTAGGCCCACCCAGAGAATCGTGGGCTAACACCCATCGATTTGGTTCGACAATGGCTCGTTCGTGCCGTTTTGCTTGTTTGACCACCCAAACCGCTCCGTCGGCCTACCTTAGGTCGCTTTTCAGCCTACCTGGTTGCCGTTGGTCAATTTTTGGCCCCAAACACGTCCGATCCCACTCTGAGAATCGTGGTTTAAAACCCATTGATTTGGCTCGAGAATGATCCGCTCGAGCCATTTCGTCCGTTTGACCACCTAAACCACTCTACCGACCCTACCGACCCACCCTAGGTCCCTCCTCAGCCTGCCTGGGGGTAACCGATTAATTTTTGGCCAAAAAATACGCCCGGGTCTCGAGCCCATCCCGAGAATTGTGGGCTAACACCCACCGATATAGTTCAAAAATGATCTGTTCACGCCATTTCGCCCGTTTGACCATCTAAATGGCCCCGCTGACCCCAGCGCCCTACACTAGGCTGCTCCCTAGCCTCCCTGGCACACCCCGATCGATTTTTAGTCCACAGCATGCCCGACCTCGGGCCCACCCCAGAATCGTGGGCTATAGAACATCAATTTGGCTCGAAAATATCCCGTTAGCGTTGTTTCGCTCGTTTGACTACCCAAATGGCCCCACCGAACCCAACAACCCATACTAGGACATTCCCTAGCCTCCCTGGCATACCTCAATCGATTTTTGGCCCATAACACGCTCAAAACTCGGGCCCACCCCCAAAACCGTAGGCTATATAACACACCGATTTGGCTCAAAAACACTCCGTACTGTTTTGCCCGTTTGACCATCCAAATGGCCCCGCTGACCCCAACGACCCACACTAGGCCACTCCCCAGTCTCCCTGGCACACGTCGGTCGATTTTCTACATACAACATGCTCGAACCTCGGGCCCACCCCTAAAATTATGGGTATAGCACACCAATTTGGCCTGAAAATGCCCCATTCTCGCCATTTCACCCGTTTGACCATCCAAATGGCCTCGCTGACCCCAACGGCCTATACTAGGTCGCTCCCCAGCCTTCTTGGCACGCTTCGGTTAATTTTTAGCCCACAGCTGCCCAAACCTCGGGTCTACCCCCAAAATCGTAGAGCTATAGCAAACCGCATTGGCCCAAAAATGGCCTGTTTGCGCCGTTACGCCCGTTTGACTACCCAAATGGCCTTGGTCTACCCTAACGTCCCATACTAGGCCGTACCCTAGCCTCTCTGACACACCCCGATCGATTTTTGGCCTTTTAGAACGCCTGTACCCCGGGCCTACCCCTAGAACCGTGGGTTATAGGACATCGATTTGACTTAAAAATGCCTCGTTTGTGCAGTTTCACCCGTTTGACCACCCAAATGGCCCCATCGACCCCAACAGCCCACACTAAGTCGTTCTCCAGCCTCCCTGGCATGCCCCGATCGATTTTTGGCCCACAACACGCTTGGACCCCAAGCTCACCCCCGGAACCGTAGGATATATAACACACTGGTTTGGCCCAAAAATGCCCTATTCGTGCTGTTTCACCCGTTTGACCACCCAAATCACCCCGCCGACCCCAACGACCCACACTAGACAACTCTCCAGCCTCCCTGGTATGCCCAGATCAATTTTTGACCCACAGAATGCCAAACCCCGGGTCCACCCCCAGAACCATGATCTATAGCACACCAATTTGTCCTGAAAATGCTTCATTTGCATCGTTTCGCTCGTTGGACCACCCAACTGGCTTCGCCGACCCCAACGGTCCACACTAGGACACTCCCCAGCCTTCCTAACACATTTTGGTTGATTTTTTGCTCACACCACGTCCGGACCCTGGGCCCACCGTAGGATATCACACATCAATTTAGCCCAAAAATGCTCCGTTTACGTTGTTTAGCCTGTTTGACCACCCAAATGGCCCCGCCGACCCCAACGGCCTACACTAGGTTGCTCCCTAGCTTCCCTGGCTCGCCCTGGTCGATTTTTGGTCCACGACACGCCCAGACCCTGGGCACAGCCCCAGTTTCGTGGGTTATAGCAACACATCGATTTGGCTTGAAAATGCCCCGTTCACACTGTTTCGCCCGTTGAACCACCTAAATGGCCCAGTCGACCCCAACAACCAACACTAGGCCTCTCCCCAGCCTCCCTGACACACCCCAAATGATTTTTGGCCCACAGCATACCCATACCCCATCCCACCCTCAGAACCGTGGGCTATAACATATCGATTTGGCCCAAAAATGTCACGTTCACTCCGTTTAGCCCGTTTGACCACCCAAATGGCCCTGCCGATCACAACAGCCCACACTAGGCATCTCCAAGCCTCCCTGGCACGCCCCGATCGATTTTCGCCCGACAACACTCTCGTACCCTTATCCCACCCCTGGAACCGTAGTCTATAACACACCACTTTGGCCCAAAAATACCTTATTTGTGTTGTTTCACCCGTTTGACCACCCAAATGGCCTCACCGATCCCAACGGCCCATACTAGGCAACTCCCCAGCCTCCCTGGCATGCCCCAATTGATTTTCGACCCATAGCACGCTCAAAATCTAGGCCCACCCCCGAAACTGTGGGCTATAGAATACTTTGGCCCAAAAATGCCTCGTTCCCGCCATTTCGCTCGTTTGACCACCCAAATGGTCTCGTCGACCCCAACGGCTTACATTAGGCCATTCCCTAGCCTCCCTGACACGCTCTGATCAATTTTTAGCCCAAATCCGTTTATACCCCGGGTACCACCTGGAATCGTTTTGCCGGTTGACCACCTAATTGACCCCATCTATCCCAAAAACCCACACTAGGCAGCTCCCCAGACTTCTTGGCATGCCTCGATCAATTTTCGGCCGACAACACGCCCGGACCTTAGGCCCACTACTAGAACCATGGGCTATAGCATATCGAATTGGACCAAAAATGCTCTGTTCACTCCGTTTTGCCAGTTTGACCACCCAAACGGCCCCGCCGACCCCAACGGCCCACACTAGGCAACTCTTCAGCCTCTCTAGCACACCCAATAGATTTTTAGCCCACAGAACGCTTGAACCTTAGGCCCACACCCGAAATCATGGGCTATAACACACCAATTTGGCCAAAAAATGGCCCGTTCGTGCTATTTCGTTCATTTGACCACCTAAATTGCCCCGCCAACCCAACGGTCCAAAAAAGGCCGCTCCTCAGCCTCCTTGGCATTCCCTGATTTATTTTTAGCCCACAGCACGCCGAACCCTGGCACCAACCCCAAAACCGTGGGCTATAGCACACCAATTTGGCTTGAAAATGTCCTTTTGTGGCGTTTTGCCTATTTGACCACCTTAATAGCCCTGCCGACCCCAACGACCCATAATAGGATGCTCCCCAGCCTGCTTGGCATGGCTCGATCGATTTTTGGTCCACAACACGCCCGACCCTCGGGCCCACCCCAAAAACTGTGGGCTATATAACATATTGATTTGGCCTGAAAATGGCTAGTTCACGCCGTTTACCTCATTTGACCACCTAAATCACCTCATTCATGAAAAAGGCACACACTAGGCTGTTCCCCAACCTGCCTGGGATAGTCCGATCGATTTTTGGAAAAACATACGCTCGGCCCCAAGCCCACCCTAAAAATCATGGATTATAGCACATCAATTTGGCCAGAAAATGGCCCATTCACGCTGTTTCACCTATTTGACCACCCAAACTGCCCCGTTCGCAAAAAAAGCCTATACTAGGTTGCTCTCCAGCTTGCCTGGGGCAACCCAATCGATTTTTCACAAATAACAAGCCCATCCCCTGAGCCCACCCCAAAATACGTGGCTATAACACACCGATTTGGCCCAAAAATGGCTTGTTTACGCCATTTCGCCTGTTTGACCACTCAAACTGCCCTGTTTGCGAAAAATCCACACTAGGTATCTCACAAGTATGCCTGGGGCAACCAGATCGATTTTCGACCAAAAACATGCTCAGCCCCCGGGCCCACCTGCATCTTTTCGCCAGTTTGACCACCTAAATCGTCCAGTTCGCAAAAAAGGCCCACACTAGGCTGCTCCCCCAGCCTGCCTGGGGTAGCTCGTCTAATTTTTGGCCAAAACCAAGCTCGATCCCCAAGCCCACCTCAAATATCGTGGTCTATAGCATACCAATTTGGCCTAAAAATGGCCCTTTCACAATGTTTCGCTTGTTGTCCATCCAAACCGCCCCGTTCACAAAAAAGGCCCACACTAAGCCGCTCCCCAACTTGCCGGAGGCAGCCTGATCGATTTTTATCCCAAAATATGCTCGGATCCCAAGCCCACCCCAAAAACCGTGGTCTATAAAACATCAATTTTGCTCAAAAATGGTTCGTTTGCGCCGTTTGACCACCGAAATTGCCCCGTTCGTGAAAAAACCCGCCCACACTAGGTCCCTCCCAAGCCTGGCTGGGGTAGCCCAATTGATTTTCGTTCAAAAACACGCCCAATCCCTGATCCCACCCCAAAAATCATGGGCTATAGCGCACTGATTAGGCTCGAAAATGGCTCGTTCGTGCCGTTTTGCCTGTTTGACCACCCAAACCGGCCTGTAAGCAAAAAAGGCCTACACTAGGCTGCTTCCCAGCCTGCCAGGGGCAGCTCGGTTGATTTTTGACCAAAAACACGTTCGGCCCTCGGGCCTACCCTAAAAATCATGGGTAATAGCACACCGATTTGGCTCAAAAATGGCTCGTTCGTGTTGTTTCACCTGTTTGTATACCGAAATCGCCCCATTCACTAAAAAGGCCCATATTTGGCCGCTCCCCAGCCTGCCTGGGGCAGCTCGATCAATTTTTATCCAAGAATACGCCTGACCCTTGAGCCCAACCCGAAAATCGTAGGCTATAGCACATCAATTTAGCCCAAAAATGGCCCGTTTGTATTTTTTCGCCAGTTTGACCACCTAAATTGTCCAGTTCATAAAAAGACCCATACTAGGCCGCTGCCCCAGCCTGCCTGGGGCAACTCGTCCAATTTTTGGCCAAAAACAAGCCCGATCCCTGGGCCCACCTCGAATATCGTGGGCTATAGTACACCGATTTGGCCCAAAAATGGCCCTTTCACGCCTTTTTGCTTGTTTGTCCATCCAAACCGCCACGTTCACAAAAAAGGCCCACACTAAGCCGCTCCCCAACTTGCCGGAGGCAGCTTGATCGATTTTTGTCCCAAAATATGCTCGGATCCCAGGCCCACCCCAAAAACTGTGGTCTATAAAACATCAATTTTGCTCAAAAATGGATCGTTTTTGCCGTTTGACCACCCAAATCGCCCCGTTCGTGAAAAAGGCCCACACTAGGCCGTTCCCAAGCCTGGCTGGGGTAGCCCAATCGATTTTCGTTCAAAAACACACCCAATCCCCGGTCCCACCCCAAAAACCATGGGCTATAACGCACCGATTAGGCCCGAAAATGGCTTGTTTGCGCCGTTTCACCTGTTTGACCACCCAAACCACCCTGTAAGCAAAAAAGGCCTACACTTGGCCGCTTCCCAGCATGCCTGGGGCAGTTCGATCAATTTTTAGCCAAGAATACGCTCGACCCTCGAGCCCACCCCAAAAATCATAGGCTATAGCACGTTGATTTGGCTAAAAAATGGTCTGTTCCCGTCATTTTGCCCGTTCAACCATCCAAACCGTCACGTTTGAAAAAAAGGCCCATACTAGGGCATTCTCCAGCCTGCCTGGGGCAACCCGATCAAATTTTGGCCAAATACACGCTCGATTCTCGACCCCACCCCGTAAACCGTGGGCTATAACAAATCGATTTGGCCATAAAATGACCCATTCGTGTCATTTCTCTTGTTTGACCACCCAAACCGCCTCATTTGCAAAAAAGATCCATACTCGGCCGTTCCCCAGCCTGCCTGGGACAACCCTGTTGATTTCTGTCAAAAAACACGCCCGATCCCCGGGCCCACCCAAATAACCGTGGTCTATAGCAAACCAATTTTGTCCAAAAAATAGCCCGTTTGTGCCATTTTGTCCATTTGACCACCTAAACTGCCCCGTTCGCGAAAAAGGCCCACATTAGGCCGCTCCCTAACCTGCCTGGGGCAACTCGATTGATTTTTAGATAAAAAGATGCCCGATCCTCGGGCACACCCCAGAAATCGTGGGCTATAGGACACCGATTTGGCCCGAAGGAAGCCCATTCGCGTCGATTTATCCGTTTGACCACCCAAACAGCCCCGTTAGCAAAAAGTCCCTCACTAGGTCGCTCCCCAACCTGCCAGGGCAACTCTGTTGTTTTTTAGCTATAAACACGACAGGCCCCCAGTCCCACCCCAAAAATCGTGGGCTATAGCACATCATTTTGGCCCAAAATTGGTCCGTTCATACTGTTTCGCCTATTTGACCACCTGCATCGCCCCGTTCGCGAAAAAGGACCACACTAGGCTGCTCCCTAGCCTGTCTGAGATAGCCTGATTGATTTTCACCCAAAAACACGCCCGTCCTCTAGGCCCACCCCAAAAGCCCTAAGCTATAGCACACCAATTTTTCCCGAAAATGGCCTGTTCGCGTCGTTTTGCCTGTTTGACCACCCATATCTCCTCGTTCGCAAAAAAGGCCTACACTAGGGTGCTCCATAGCCTGCCTGGGGAAGCCTTATAAATTTTCGACCAAAAACACACCCAGCTTCCGATCCCACCTAAAAACTATGGGCCATAACTCAATGATTTGGCTCGAAAATGACCTGTTCGCGCCATTTTTACCCATTTGACCAGCCAAACTGCCTTGTTTGCGTAAAACACCTACACTAGGTCGCTCCCATCCTGCTTGGAGCAGCTTGATCAATTTTCGGCCGAAAAATGCTTGGCCCTCAGACCCAACCCAAAAACCGTGGGTTATAGCATATCGATTGTGCCCCAAAAATGGTCCGTTCGCGATGTTTCACTCGTTTGACCCGCCAAACTGCCCTGTTCACGAATAAAGCCCACACTTGGCCGCTCCCCAACCTGCCTGGACAGTTTAGTCAATTTTGGCTAAAAAATTGCTCGGCCCCTAGGCCCACCCCAAAAACCACGGGCTATATCACACTGAGTGGGCCAAAAAATGGCCCATTTGACAACCTAAACCAGCCCGTTCGCAAAAAAGTCCCACACTAGGCTGGACCGAGCCTCCCTGGGACAACTCGATCGATTTTCATCCAAAAACACGTCCGACCAATGAGCCCACCCCAAAAATTATTGGCTATAGCACACCAATTTAGCCCAAAAATGGCTTGTTCGCGCCATTTCTCTTGTTTGACCACCCAAACTGCCCTGTTCACGAAAAAGGCCCACACTAGGCATTGTCCAGCCTTCCTGGGGTAGCTTGGTCAATTCTTTACCAAAAACACGCCCGGCCCCTGGGCCCACCCCAAAAATCGTGGGCTATAACACACCGATTTAGCTAGAAAATAATACATTCGCGCCGTTTTGCCCATTTGACCAGCCAAACCACCCCGTTTGAGAAAAAGGCCCGCACTAGGCTGCTCTTTAGCCTACCTGGGGCAGCCCGGCCCCTAGGCCCACCTCAAAAATCGTGGGCTATAACAAACTGATTTGGCTAAAAAATGTCCTGTTCACACCATTTCACCCGTTTGACCACCCAAACTATCCTGTTTGTGAAAAAGCTACACTAGGCCTCTCCCCAGCCTGACTGGGGCAAACCGATCGATTTTTGGCCAAAAACCTGCCCGGCCCCTGGGCCCACCCTAAAAACCCAAAGCTATAGCACACCAATTTTTCCTGAAAATGGCCCGTTTGCGTCTTTTCGCCAGTTTGACCACTCAAACCATCCCGTTCATAAAAAGGGCCCATATTGGGTCGCTGTCCAGTCTGTCTGGGGTAGCCCGACCGATTTTTGGCAATAACATGCTCGGCCCCCAAATCTACCTCAAAAATCATGGGCTGTAGCACAACGATTTGTCCTGAAAATGGTTCGTTCATGCCGTTTTGCCTGTTTGTCCAACCAAACTGCCCCGTTTGCAAAAAAAAACCATACTAGGCCTCTCCCCAACATGTTGGGGGAAACCCGATCGATTTTTGGCTAACAATATGCCCGACTCCAGTGTCCACCTCAAAAAATGTGGGCTATAAAGCATCGATTTGGCCCGAAAATGGTTTGTTCGTGCCGTTTGATCATCCAAACTGCCCTGTTCATGAAAAAGGCCCATGCTATGCCGCTCTCCAGCTTGCCTGGGGATGACCGATCGGTTTTCATCCAAAAACACGCCCGGCCCCATGAGCCCACCACAAAAATCGTGGGCTATAGCACACCAAAACTAAAAAAAAAAGAACTCCTTGAATAAACCCTAAAAGATGCTATTTATACTAAAGCCTAATTAAGGAAATAAAATAGCAAATTCTATTAATTCTCGGATTAGGTGACGCCAAAGATGACGCCGCGTCAAGATTTTGACGCCCTATCACGGATGGCGTCAGAATTGCTCCAGTTTCTTCAATTTTTTACCTTAGGCTAACGATGAATCTGACGCCGCGTCAAGGATCTGATGGTGTATCACCAACGTCGTCAGATGTCTTCTCCTATCGCTGATTTTTTGCTTAAGGATGGCGCTATTCTTGATGCCTTATCACCCACTTGACACCATATCACAGACGTCGTCAGAACTGCTTCTCAGCTCCAATTCCCTGGTTAAGGCTGACGCGACTTCTGATAGGCTATCACAAGGTTGGCGACTAATCACGGATGTTGTCAACCATGTTTTCTTCTCTTTTTCTAAGATTTTCAACTGTTTTGCTTCTTTGTCGTTTATTTCCACCTTCAGCCTCTTACTGCAATATCATGAGCAAACACATCAAAACAACAAGAGTTACTTCAGAATTCATAATTATTTTGAGCTAAAAAGCATTAAATATGTTAGCTTTTGCTCACACATCAACACCCTCAACTTAAAACAATTCCTTGTCCTCAAGCAACAAACTAACTAAGAGAATACAAAGAACATTCAGCAGTCGACAAACTTTTTAACTCAAAACTCAGTTACCGTCTCCAAGGTTAACCATTTTAAACTACTGTGTATCTTATTGAAAGGCAGCAATGTAACACAAGGGATTCCAACCATGGCATCAACTAAGTACCAACAATCATGCTTATATCAATATGACACTACCCAAATAAGTAAGTCACTTAGCAACATACTAGTGTACCCTCACAACAAAGAATTTCCCCTTTTTCTCTCACAATAAAATCAAAGTATCAACTTGGGGATCATCACAAAAACACTCACTCTCAGAATGAAGTTCAAACCAATGTATTCCAAATACCATATGCTTTCCCTTATCTTCATTACCAAAGTGTCTAGAAAGGTAAGCTAGAATCACTAGAGGTCTTTCTTAGGCTTGTAACGTAGGCTAAGGGCTGGTATGATATTATAAGGCATTTAGAGTGACTAAACTCCTTGGCACTTCTTTAACTTGTGAGGTCCACTTATTAACTTCTTTTTCTTTCTCTTTATTTTCTCTTCTTTTTTCTCTTTTCTTGATACACATTCAGAATGGGTGGCTCTTTTTTCCTATTCAAACAAATTTCTTTTCTTGCTCTTTTTCACCTACACCTAACTTTCTATTTCTTTTTCATTTATGCTTTTTCTTTTACTCTATCCTTCTTCATACCCAATTTACATCATGCACCTCTATGATAGCCACCCTCAACTTAGGTTGTTTGACTAAGTCAAGGTGCACAGTGTCCAAGGACGACCAGGGCCAAAATAGGTTCATTATGATCTAAAAAGGAAAATGATAGGTATTATAGAAAGAAATGGTTAATTTAGGCTCAAAATAGGGATCAAGTGGTAACATGTACACAGGGAAGGTCATTTTAGGTTAAAAAGTGACTCAATTCAAAAACGGCCTATGATCCTTTCCTAACCCCTATCTTTCAACTAAGGTAAGATGAACCGGGAAAGTTATGGATTCGGCAGTACAAAGGGAACTCAGTAGAGCTCTCACACACAAGGCACACAAACATATCACTATCTACTACCTATCTGGTTCATGCAATTGTTCAGCAGTGGTTAATAAGCACTAGACTAATGCCCTAACCGGATACACAGTGGTCACACCCAGATGTAATTCACACAGTCATGCAAGACAAACTATTGGAGAGATGTTCAAAATCACAAGATAAGTTAACTGCCTACAATACTTGCACTACTCCTATTTAGTTACAGAACATGCTACAACAACATGCTACCTTACACCCTCAACTTAAAATCAAAACAAAATGAAACTAAGGGCTAGGGTATACCTGAAGTCAATCAAGTCTCAAATCATAGGTCCTTGACCCTGCAGCAGTGTCATCCTCATCAAGAGCTTCTCTCTGCTCTGGTGCAGCTGCTCTTCTAGAAGAGGCTCCTATAGCCCTCGCTCGCAGTGCTTCATCCCATTTCTAATTGTCCTCTAGGGATGCTTGCGTTGTCTTTTTCAGATCCGCTTTCTCCTGTTCTGTTAGCTCATCATCTGCCTTTAGTGTCTTCTCTGCCTTCTTCTTTTTCTTTGTTTTTTTCTTGGCTTTGCTCTCATTCTTATCATTCTCTTGTCTTTTTCTCTTACCTTTTTCAGCTTCTTTGTTTTTCTTTTTTTTTTTCACTGGCTCTGCAGTGAGATCAAGGATTGAGGGTTCATCCTCAGGTTCTTTAGTTGTCTGCGCTGCAGGCATCATAAACTAGTGTTGCTGTAACACCACCACATTAGCCTTTACCTTATCTAGGACCACTCTGAATTCTACAAGATCTGCTCCAGTCAATTCCTGTGCCCTTGTATTAAAATAGTTCTCCAGATCCACCACCCGTGCAGGAAATGTAGCAAAAGGTTCAAGAGCAGCGTTAATTCTCTTATATACAGCAGCGGTAAACTAGTTGGCAAATGCATATAGTTGTGTCTCACACTATTTGGCCTATTTGGCCACTTTCTGATATCAATCGGCTGGGCTATATTTCCTGCTGGTGCTGTAGGAGCTGAAGGGCCTGGCTCATTTTCAGGTACTGAACCTTCCTTACTGAAGAGTTTGGTGGTGCAGCCTTAGAGTCTTGTAACTCCACTTCAGGTACTGAACTAGGGCCTGCAACTGATGGGTTCAACTTAACCCTCACCCCTCTATTAAGTGTCAGCCTCGACTAATTTTTATCATATCGGATAGGGTTGTGGGTCTTAGTGGCATACAACGTATCATCAATCCCTGCTATTTTAGTACCCCTGCCTCTATGCATAACCTGGTGACCAAACAAGGGAATGGGTAAGCGGTGCCAGACCTTATTACCCGAATCTTGATCTCTTCAGCAATGATCTCTTTGAAGTCCAGCTTAAGGTTGGCCATAAGACATACAACCAATATACCTCGATCATCCCCAAGAATGTTATCTCCGTCAGTTGGCATCAAATGGGTGCGTACAACATCCTACCAGAACTTTGCCTCTTGATTCAAAGAAGCTTTGTAAATCCTCTCACTAGGTCTGGTCCACCATAACGGATCTTCTTCCGCTATTAATGTAGCTAACCAAGGACACTGGTTATCCTTACTCTTCAGTCAATGGTAGAATGCCAAATTTATGACCTGAGGAATGGAGTTGGGTCCATGTAGAAATCTATTGATAGTCTTGTCAGAAATATCTATATTTACCCCACGAACTGGAACTCTGGTCAGCAAAGGCCGGTCTGCCATGGTCTCTCCATTCTTGCACATACCCTCTAATCTAGCCTGGTATTTCGCATAGAACTCCCGGACTAATGTAGGACAAAATGACTTTCCTCCTTTAGTAGTCCATCCTAGACCATAGTTTTTGAACTTCTGCTCAACTGTAGGATACCCTGTCAATCCTGTGATGATGACTCTCTTTTCTGAAAAAAATTAGCCGTTTTGGCAGATCTTCTTTTTGTTCTGATCATACCTTTAAGGAAGATGTCCTCTGCTTCAGGGATCTGCCATCTAGCATTCTCTCGAACCTCATGATTCTTTTGTTTTATCAAAGTTCCCCGAGCTGGTGGTTTCTTTTCAACTTGATTCTCAGCCGAGGGAGTTTCTGAGAATTGCTCCTCAGAATCAAATTTATCAGACTCAGCATGTCCTGCCTCCGGTTCTTCAGATTCAGCCTTCTCAGACTCAGGCTATTCGGACTCATTTTGCTTAGAACCCTTTTGCTCAGAAAATTCAGTCTCAGCTGGAGTGGTGGTCTCAGTATCATCACTATCCTCCACCTCAATGGGTTTAGGTGGAGGAGGTGTCTTTGGACTTGATTTCTTTCTCTTCCGCCTGAGCAGTGGTTCTTCATCTTCATAATTAGAGTCTTCATCAATGAGCTTTCGAACCACCTTGGGCTTGGCAACTTTCTTTAGAGTGTTAGGATTCTTTCCTTTTGATGTCATTTCAGTGTTCCTGTGATATCAAGAAAACAATATTCAGTACTCAGTATTAAGGACACATGGATTTCATTTGAATTCAGTAACTTAAGAAAAAGAAGGTCAAAACAGTGCATTATCAACATGCTGTGATGACATGGCTGATAAGGCGTCACAATTATGATAGCCTATCACCTTTGTCGTCAGCTCTAAACAGACTGAATTTTCTTTTCTCAGGCTTGTGACGACATTCCTTATAAGGCGTCATGTTTGTGATAGCCTATCAGTGATGCCGTCAATCCAGATTTTTGGCCCAACTCAGTTTTCATTCTTAATTTAGGGACTAAATTTTCCTTAGAATCACATGGAGTTTTCACTCATTAAACTAGGGTTTTAATTTTTGCAATTTAAGCGCCATTTCAACCCTAATTTCTAATTTTCATAGTAATGGCACAATCAACTTAACGTATACTTGCCACTGAAGAGAAGAGTGAAAATGAGCTTGATAACATAACTGATGATCAACTTTGACTTGCTTATACGTGAGAGAGAGAGAAGAAAAGATGAGAGGTTGATTTTGAATGTCTTCGCAATCCCACAACTATCAGGAAGGCTGTTTCCTTATTCACTTGGGAGTATTTTGAAAGGAAGTAAATATCCTAACTAAGGTGGGAAATAACAAAAGAAGGAAATAAAACTTAAAGAAGGAAACTAACAAAAATCGAGAACTTGAAAGGTTTTGTATCTGGGCAGGGTCGGATTTTAACTACTTTGGGCCTAGATTTTCATAAAAAGGGTAATGGATGATGACAACTTGTGATAAGCCATCATAAATGTGATAGCTTATCACGGGGGTCGTCAGCCTTAACAGAGAAGGTCTCAATCTTTGGTCTTTCTGACGACATTGGTGATAAGCCGTCACAGTTGTGATAGCCTATCACAAATGTCGTCAAGACCACTTGGCTTGATTTCTTCAGTTTCTTAGCTTGACCATTTTGTACCCTTTTCAGTTCCTTCCAATTACTACCTAAATGAATAAAAACAAAATGTATGAAAATAAAATTTTGGGTTGCCTCCCAATAGCGTCTGATTTAATGTCATGGCATGACTTGGTCATCTTGATTACTCGGACTTCATCAAGATACCGTATTGACACCTCATTACCATTTTCCTGGAATACATCCACAACTGAGAAGATATTTATTTCCTTCAGTTGCTTCATAGGAGGATATATTTTGAATCTGGCCTCCCTTTTTCCATACCTGAACTTTAGCTCTTTAAGCTCCATATCAACCAATACTCTTCCTGTAGATAATAGTGGTCTACCAAAAATGATAGGTACCTCAAAATCAACATCACAATCCAATATCACAAAATTTGCAGGCAGAATAAAGTCATCCACTTTTACCGGCATATTATGCAATATACCAACTGGTCGCTTCACCGATCTGTCTGCCATCACAAGATGCATCGTTGTGGGGGTAGGTTCCCCAATCCAAGATTCTTGTAGATATCAAGTGGCATCAGATTAATAATTACTCCTAAGTTACATAAAGATTTGGTAAACTTCATGGACCCAACTGTGCACGGTATAATAAATGCTCCAGGGTCAGGCTTTTTCTGCACTAAGGATTGTGAAGAAACAACACTATAGTGGTGGATGTTGTCCACCGGCTCACAGCTTACCTTCCATTTCTTTGTTAACAATTCCTTCATAAATTTAGCATAGTTTGGCATTTGCTCAAGTGCCTCCATCAATGTCACATTCACTGTAAGTTGTTTCAGTATTGCCATGAATTTGCTAAATTTTTTGTTATCTACTTCTTCTTCAATCTCTGAGGAAAAGAAGGTGGTGGTGTTGGAATTTCTTTCAATACCACTTTTCTTTTTTTTCGTCTTCTTTCTCTGAAATACTAACAAAACCATCCATCTTCTCAGACTCCACTGGATTGCTTCCTTCTGGTTTATCGACACTTACCTCATTCTCCATAACTTTGGCCATAGAAGGGCTAGATAACATCTTACCACTCGAGTGGTAATCGCCATACAAGAACTATCAGTCCACGGGTTCTGAACCATATCACTAGGTAAAGTACCAGTTTTTCTCTGGTTTAGAGTAGCTTAAAGTTGGCTCATCTGTTGTTCCAGATGCTTGATAGAAGCAGAGTGTGAGCTAACCAACTGACTAAGGGTAGAAAACTCACTGTTCATAGTAGTTACCCCAGAGTTAGTAGCTTCAACTCCCTTTAACAACTTTTTCATCATGTCCTCCATGGACATCTTGCCATAACTAGTTGTTGCAGTATCCCAACTTCCAGGAGAAAAATACAAACCACTCCCATCATAATTGTTTCTCCAGTGTCCCTGCTCCCTATCTTTATAATCAGGCTTGTCATAGAAAGTCCGACCTTGGTTCCCTTGGCTATTGCCTCTGAAACCCCCCTGATTACTCATATAGTTTGTCGGATAGAAAGTGCTTGGCCAGCAAGTCCATTTGCGTCTTTAAATGGGCCATGTCCTAATCTCATTCCTCATTCCTTCTACGCTACTCCGCAGTTATACCACTAGTAACAGTCGGGCTAGCCACTACATAATCCCTAGTATGCCAAGCTCGACTCTGTTTGGTCATTCTATTCAGCATGTCAGAAACATCTAGAAAGGAGAGATCAATGAACGAACCACCTACAGCGTGGTCAATAATTGGATTTGTCACAGAGTTGAATGCTCTGTACAAAGTTTCCATCAAGTGCAAGTCAGTCATGTTGTGGTTCAGACATTGTGCAATTTTCTTCTTAAATCTTTCCCAGGTTTCGTGCAATGCTTCAGTCAGGAGCTGTGTGAAGTTATTAATTTTATCCCTCAACTGTACCCTTCTGGAGGGTGGAAAGAACCGTTCTAGGAACGCATCTTTCAATTGTCTCCAGTTGGTTATAGAATCAGGCTCTAGTTCATTCAACCACATTGTTGCCTCTCCAGACAGAGACAACGGAAATAACCTCAACCTGATCACATTCTGGCTCACTCCTAGATTGTCTAAGAATTTGCAAATGGTGATGAAGTTCACCAAATGCATGCCTCCAAATAACCCCTTCAGATTCAGGAGTTGGACCATGGTACTTATTATGCTGAAGTTTGCACCTGGTGCCAACGGTGGAGGAATGATAACACCCGTTTCACCATCTCCTTCCATTCCTTCATCATCTTCATTAGCCTCATATTGAATAGCCTGTTGACCATATCTTCCTCGGACTGGATGGTTTCTATTAATGTTTCGCTGCACTGCTACAGCAACTTGCTCAGCTCTCCTTGGGTTTTGAGGATTCAGCAATTCCTCATCACCCAAGTCTTCATCATCAGGGTTCTGGTGACGTGCTTGTTGACCTAAATTCTGCACATTTATCTGAGCCCTGGCCAAAGCAGCTAGTCTTTCTGCTTTCTATTATTTCGTCATTCTCCTTATCAGCTGAGGTTCCGAGTTAATTGGTAATAGTAGTTCTCCAGAACTTCTTGTCTTTGGGATAAACAACACAGTACCTTAAAAAGACAAAAACAACAAATAAACATAAATCAAGGAAACTTAACTATCAGCAAATTTTCATACACAAACTTTTAGTCTACAATCGTATTCCCCGACAATGACATCATTTTTTGATAACACTCAAATTACTCTTGAATGGGTGTAAGCAATCTTTGTCAATATAAAACCCAACTAGGTTGGGGTAGAATCCCACAGGGAATATGGTGTGAACTTCAATTTGTTTACGAAATACTTTATTGGTAGTTTAATGTTTCTGGAAATGGGGGTTTAAGGTTCACAGAGAGTTAATTGTCACTTTCAACATTTTAGTGTTTGAAATCAGTCTAAATGGGAAACCAGAGTTATGTTCACCATGGGTTTTGGGAATTGACAGATACTAGGTAATGCTTGGGATTCTTGAAGTAAGAAGAAAAAATAGAATATCCCTGACGACGATACTATCTGACTTATCTCTCGACCTCACCAGACAATTTATTATCTAATTCTCTCAAACTTAGATAACTTATCTATTTCCAATATGATTTTATCTCAGGTAGATCAATCCAGTTACGCCATGGATCATTAAACAGAAGGTTGGTAGCTTTCGAGTCCCTGTTGATAATTCATGACCTCTAGCCTATTTCTCTGTTAGAAGCAAATAAAACCTAAGGCATAACCTAATGTTTGCAACTAGTAGATTTCAGTTAGAACAACGGAATTTCAAGACGTCCTACTACTCTTTGAATCCGTTAAATACCTAGTAACCTATCAAACCCTAGTTCATGGATCCCATAACTCTGGCTAATGGAATTAGCCACTCATGATTTGATGAACGAAATACAAACTTGAATTCATGATAATAAGGATAAACTTACGAACGGATTAAAAGCAACAAGTAGTTCCTTCAATTTAATCCCAAAAATAGGAATACACAAATAGTTGATAAGTGTTCACAAAAAATAAAACTCTCCAAAACTAAAAAAAAAAAAAGAACTCCTTGAATAAACCCTAAAAGATGATATTTATACTAAAGCCTAATTAAGGAAATAAAATAGCAAATTCAATTAATTCTCGGATTAGGTGACGCCCAAGCTGACGCCGCGTCAAGAGTCTGACGCCCTATCATGGATGGCGTCATACTTGCTCCAGTTTCTTCAATTCTCTGCCTTAGGCTGACAATGACTCTGACGCCGCGTCAAGGATCTGACGACGTATCACCAACGTCGTCAGATGTCTTTTCCTATCGCTGATTTTCTGCTTAAGGATGACGCCATTCTTGACGCCTTATCACCCACTTGACGCCACATCACAGACATCGTCATAACTGCTTCTCAGCTCCAATTCCCTGGCTAAGGCTGATGCGGTTTCTGATAGGCTATCACTAGGCTGATGACTTATCACGGATGTCGTCAGCCATGTTTTCTTCTCTTTTGCTCAGATTTTCAACTTTTTTGCTCCATTATCGTTTATTTCCATTCCTTCAGCCTCTTACTGCAATATCATGAGCAAACACATCAAAACAACAAGAGTTGCTTCAGAATTCACAATTATTTTGAGCTAAAAAGCATTAAATGTGTTAGCTTTTGCTCACACATCAGGACCCAGGCCCACCCTAAAATCTGTTGGCTATAGCACACCAATTTTGCTCGAAAATGGATCGTTCATGCTATTTTGCCTATTTGAGCACCTAAATCACCCTGTTCGCGAAAAAAGCCCACACTAGGCCGCTTCCCAGCCTGCCTAGAGAAGCTCAATCGATTTTCAACCAAAAATATGCCCTGCCCCTAGGCCCACCCCAAAAACCATGGGCTATAACACATCGATTTGGCTTGAAAATGGCCCGTTCGCGCTGTTTATCATCTTTGACCACCAAAACCACCTCATTCGCAAAAAAATCCCACACTAGGCTGCTCTGCAGCCTGCCTGAGGCAACTCGATAGATTTTAGGCCAAAATTATGCCCATCCCCTAGGCCCACCCCAAAGACTGTGGGCTATAGCACACCGATTTTGCCCAAAAATGGTTCGTTCGCATCGTTTTACCCATTTGACCACCTAGACTGCCTTGTTCGCAAAAATGGCCCACACTAGGCCGCTCCCCAACCTGCCTGGGGTAGCCCGACTGAAATTTCTTTGAAAGACTTGCCGAGCCGTTGTGGCCACCCTAAAAATTGAGGGCTATAGCACACCGATTTGGCTTGAAAATAGCCCATTTGCACTGTTTCATTTGTTTGACTACCCAAACTACCTTATTCGTGAAAAAGTCCCACCCTACACCGCTCTCCAGCCAGCTTGGGTTAGTTCGATTAATTTTCAACCAAAAACATGCCTGCCCCTTGGGGCCACCCTGAAAACTGTGGGCTATAACACACCATTTTGGATAAAAAATTGACCATTCATGTCGTTTTGCTTGTTTGACCACCCAAGCCACCCCATTCACAAAAAAATGCATACTACGCTGCTTCCCAGCCTGCCTGCGGAAGCCCGATCGATTTTTGACCAAAAACACATCGGCCCTTGGACAACTTCAAAAATCGTAGGCTATAACACACTGATTTAGCCCAAAAATAGCCCGTTAGCGCCGTTTCGCCCGTTTGACCACCCAAACCGCCCCGTTCGCGAATAAGGCCCAAACTAGGCATCTCCTCAGCTTGCCTGGGATAGCCCAATCAATTTTCGGCAAAAAACATACCCGACTTCTGGGCCCACCCCCCAAAAATTAGAGGCTATAACATACTGATTTAGCCCAAAAATGTCCCATTCGCGCTATTTTGCATGTTTGACTAATCAAACTGCCTCGTTCACAAAAAAAGCCCACACTAGGCTGCTCCCAAGCCTGTTTGTAGGAACCCGATTGATTTTCAGCCAAAAACACGCTCAATCCTCAGGCCCACCGCAAAAGCCATGGGCTATAGCACACTGATTTGGCACCAAAATGGCCCGTTCGCTCCATTTCGCTCATTTAGCCACCCAAACCGCCCCATTTGCAAAATAGGCCCACACTAGGCCGCTCCCCAGCATGCTTAAGGAAGCCCGACCGATTTTCAACAAAAAACACGCCTGGCCCCAAGCTACCCCAAAAACCGTGGGCTGTAACGCACCGAGTTGACCCAAAAATAGCCCGTTCATGCCGTTTCATCCATTTGACAACCCAAATCATCCCATTCGCAAAAAAGACCCACACTTGGCTGCTCTTTAGTCTTCCTAGGGTAGCTCGATTGAATTTTCACAAAAGAGACGCCTTGTCCTTTGGCCCTCCCCAAAAATAGTGGGATATAACTCATTGATTTTGCCAGAAAATGGCCCGTTTATGCCATTTTGCCCGATTGACAACCCAAACCACTTTATTTGTGAAAAAGGCCCATACTTGGCTACTCTTAAGCCTGCATGGGGGAGGCCGATCGATTTCAGCCAAAAATACTCCCGAACCTCGGGTCCATCACAAAAAGAGTGGGCTATAGCACACCGATTTGGCTCAAAAATGGCCCGTTCACGCCATGTTGCTTGTTTGACCAACCAAACTACCCCGTTCCCCAAAAAGGCCCACACCAGGTCCCTTTTTAGCTTGCCTGAGGGAGCTCAATCAATTTTTGCTTAAAAAATACCCTGGCGCTGGGCCCACCCTAAAAATCGCGAGCTATAGCACATTGATTTGGCCAAAAAATAGTCCGTTCATGCTATTTCTATTGTTTGACCACCAAAATTGCACCATTCACAAAAATTCCCCATACTAGGATGCTCCCCATCCTGCGTGGGGCAGCCAGATCAATTTTTGGACAAAAATACGCTAGGCTCAGGGCCCACTTTATAAATCATGGGTTATAAAACACTGATTTGGCCCGAAAATGGCCCGTTTGCATTGTTTTGCCTGTTTGACCACCCAAACCGCGTCATTTGCGAAAAAGGCCCACACTAGGTCGCTCCCCAGCCTGCCTAGGAAGACCGATTGATTTTCGACCAAACGCACGCATAGCCCCCGGGCCTACCCTAAAAATAATGGGCTATAGCATACCAATTTGGTCCGAAAATAGCCCGTTTGCACCGTTTCGCCTATCTGACCACTAAAACTGCCCCGTTTGTAAAAAAAACACACATTAGGCCATTCCCTAGCCTTCCTAAGGCCATCCGATTGATTTTTGACCAAAAAAATGCCCGACCTTCAGGCCCACCTCAAAAATCATGGATATAGCACACTAATTTGGACCAAAAATGGCCCGTTCGCACTATTTTGCCCGTTTGACCATCCAAATCTCTCTGTTCGTGAAAAAGGCTCATACTAGGCCACTCCCTAGCTTGCCTAGGGAAGCCTGATCTATTGTTGGCCAAAAACATGCTCGGTCTCCGGGCTCACCCCAAAATTATGCGCTATAGCACATCGATTTGACTCTAAAATAGCTCGTTCATGTCGTTTTCTTGTTTGACCACCCAAACTACCTCGTTTGCAAAAAAGTCCCACACTAGTTTGATCCCCAGCCTACCTGGGGAAGTCCGATCGATTTTTGACCAAAAACACGCCCAACTCCAGGCCCACCCCAAAAATCGTGGGCTAAAGCACACCGATTTGGCAAGAAAATAGCCCATTCGCGCCGTTTCACCCGTTTGACCACCCAAATTGCCCCATTTGCAAAAAATGTCCATACTAGGCCGCTTCCCGGCCTGCCTGGGGCAGCTCAATCAATTTTCAACCAAAAAATCACCCTTCCCCTGGGCCCATCCCAAAAACCATGGCTTATAGCACACCGATTTAGCCTAAAAATGGCTCGTTCACGTTGTTTACCCTCTTTGACCACCCAAACCACCCCATTTGCAAAAAAGGCACACACTAGGTCGCTCTCCATTTTTTCTAGGGCTATAGCACACAGATTTCGCCCAAAAATGGCTTGTTCGCGTCGTTTTGCCTTTTTGACCACCCAAACTGCCCCATTTACAAAAAAGGCCTACAATAGGCCGCTCCCCAGCGTAGCTGGGATATGCCAATAGATTTTTTGAATTAAACACACCCAAACCTTGGGCCCACCCCAAACATCGTGGGATAGCACACCGATTTGGCCCAAAAATGGCCCGTTCACACTGTTTTGCCCGTTTGACCACCCAAACTGCCCCATTCGCAAAAAAAACCCAAACTAGGCCGCTCCCCAGCATGCCTGGGGCAGCCCAATTAATTTTTGACCAAAAACATGCCCTGCTCCTTGGATCGCCTTAAAATCGTGGGCTATAACACACCTATTTGACCCAAAAATGGCCTGTTCGTGCCGTTTCGTATGTTTGACCACCCAAACTGTCCTGTTTATGAAAAAGGCCTACACTAGGCCGCTCCCAGCCTGCCTGGGGTAGCCCAGTCAATTTTTGGCCCAAAACATGCTTGGGACCTAGAACACCCCGAAAATCGTGGGTTATAGCACACTGATTTGGCCCGAAAATAGCCGGTTTGAGCCGTTTTGCCCATGTGACTTCACAAACTGCCCCATTCAAGAAAAAGGGCCACTCCCCAACTTGCTTGGGGTAGCCCAAAAAAGGCCTACATTAGGCCACTCCCATCCCCCGAGCCCACCGTAAAAACTGTGGATCATAGCATACCGCATTGACCCAAAAATGATCCATTCACATTGTTTCGCCCATTTGACCACCCAAACATCCCCGTTCACAACAAAAGTCCCACAATAGGATGCTTCCCAGCCTGCCTAGGGTAGACCGGTCAATTTTTGATAAAAAACACACTTGAGCCCCGAGCCTACCTAAAAAACTGTGGGGTTTAACACACCCATTTGGTCTAAAAATGGCCCGTTCATGCTGTTTTGACCGTTTGACCACCCAAATCGCCCGATTCGCAAAAAAAGCCCACACTAGGCCACTCCCCAGCCTGACAGGGGCAGCCCGGTATTTTTCAGCTAAAAATATGCTCGGCCCCAGGACCACTCTAATAACCGTAGGCTATAGCCCACTGATTTGGCCTAAAAATGGCCCGCTAATGACGTTTCATTCGTTTGACCACACAAACCGCCCCGTTCGTAAAAATAACCCATACTAGGCCGCTCCATAGCCTGCTTGGGGTAGCTCGGTCAATTTTCAACCAAAAAAAAAATTCTATGACCCTGGGCCCACCCTAAAACCACGGGCTATCGTACACTAATGTGGCCCAAAAATGGCCCGTTCGTATCGTTTCGCCTGTTTGACCACCCAAACTGCCCTGTTCGTGAAAAAGGCGCACACTAGGCCGCTCTCCAGCCTGCCTGGGGCTGCCTGGATGATTTTTGGCCAAAAACATGCCCGGCCTCAGGCCCACCCCAAAAACCTCGGGCTATAACATGCATATTTGGACCGAAAATGGCCCGTTCACGCCGTTTCGCCTGTTTGACCACCCAAACTACCCCGTTCACAAAAAATGTCCATACTAGACCGCTCCACAGCCTGCCCAATGTAGCTCGGTAGATTTTCGAATAAAAACATGCCCAAACCCCAAGCTCACCCTAAAAATCGTGGGATATAGCACATCGATTTGTCCCCAAAATGTCCCTTTAGTGTCGTTTCGCCCGTTTGACCACCTAAACCGCCCCGTTCACAAAAAAAGCTCACACTAGGCCACTCTTCAGCCTGCCTAAGGTAGCCCAATTAATTTTCAGCCAAAAAGACACCCGCCTCCCAATCCCACCCCAAAAATCGTGGGCTGTAGCACATCAATTTGGCTTGAAAATGGCCCGTTCGCATTGTATCGCTCGTTTGACCACCCAAATTACCCTATTCGTGAAAATGGCCCGCACTAGGCCATTTCTCAATTCGGTCATTTTTCAGCCAAAAACACGCCCGGCCCAGGGCCTACCACAAAAATTATGGACTATAGCACACCGATTTATCCTGAAAATGGCCTGTATACATTTTTTCATCCGTTTGATCTCCAAACTGCCTCGTTCACGAAAAAGGCCCATACTAGGTCAATCCTTAGTGTCTCTTGGGCAGCCCAGTCGATTTTTAGCCAAAAAATGCTAGGTTCCCAAGCCCACCCCTAAAATTGTGGGCTATAACAAACCGATCTAGCCCAAAAATATCCCATTTGCGCTATTTCGCCCGTTTAACCACCCTAATCGCCCCATTCAAAATAAATGCCCATACTAGGTGACTCCCAGCCTGCCTGGGGGAGCCTGATCGATTTTTCAACCAAAACCATACCCGGCCCCCAGGACCACCCCAAACACCATGGGCTATCGCACACCAATTTATCCCAAAAAAGGCCCATTCGGGACGTTTCACCTGTTTGACCATCCAAACTGTCCCGTTCGCAAAAAAAGCCCATATTAGGCTGCTACCCAGCCTACCTGGGGCAGCCCGATCAATAATTCGCTAAAAACATGCCCAGCCACCGAGTTCACCCCAAAGAATCGTGGGTTATAGCACACCGATTTGGCTAAAAAAATTGTCCATCCATGCCATTTCACCCGTTTGACCACCCAAACTGCCTCGTTCGCAAAAAGGGCCCACAATAGGTCACTCCACAGACTGCATGGGGGAGCCTGGTCGATTTTAGGCAATAAATACGATTGGCCCCTGGGCCCACCCCAAAAATTATGGGTTATAGCATACCGATTTGACCCAAAAATGAACCATTCAAGTTGTTTCGCCCATTTGACCTTCCAAACCGCCCTATTCACGAAAAACGCCTACACTAGGCTGCTCTCCAGCTTGCCTGGGGCAACCCGATCGATTTTTGGCCAAAAACATATCCCGCTTTCGAGCCCACCCCCAAAACCGTGGGCTATAGCTTACCAATTTGGCTAAAAAATGACCCGTTCACGCCGTTTTTCCCATTTGACCTCCCAAACTATCCTGTTCGCAAAAAAGTCCCACACTGGGCTGCTCCCCAGTCTGCCTGGGGCAGATCGATCAGTTTTCGATCAAAAAGACTCCCTGCCCCAAGCTAACCCCAAAAACCATGGGTTATTGCACATCGATTTAGCCCGGAGATGGCTTGTTCACGCCGTTTTGCCCTTTTGACCACCCAAATCACTCTGTATGCGATAAAGGCCCATAATAGGCCGCTCTTCATCCTATTTGGGGTAGCCCTTTTAATTTTTAGATAAAACCATGCCCAACCCTTGGGCCCAACCCAAAAACCGTGGTCTATAGCACACCAATTTGGTCCAAAAATGACCCGTTCGCGCCGTTTCGCTCGTCTGACCACCCAAACTGCCTCATTAAAAAAATCCCACAATAGGTCACTCCCTAGACTAACTGGGGAGGTTTGGTCGATTTTAGGCCCAAAACACGTCCGTCCCCAAGGCCCTCCCCAAAAACTGTGTGGTATAGCAGGCCGATTTGGCCTAAAAATGGACTGTTCACACTGTTTTACCCGTTTGACCACTCAAACCATCCCAATCACAAAAAAGGCCCACACTAGGCTGCTCCCTAGCCTGCCTGGGGCAGCTTGATCAATTTTTGACCAAAAACACACCGGCCCCCGAGACCACCCTAAAAACCATGGGCTATAGCACACCGATTTGGTTCAAAACATGGCCCGTTCACGTCATTTCGCCCGTTTGACCACCCAAACTGCCCCATTTACATAAAGTTCTCACACTAGGCTGCTCCCCAGCCTGCTTGAGGCAAACCGATCAATTTTTGGCTAATAAAACTCCCTGCCCCAGGCCCACCCCCAAAACCACAGATTATTGCACACCTATTTGGCCCAAAAATGGCTTATTCACGGCGTTTTTCCTGTTTGACCACCCAAACTGTCCCGTTCGCAAAAGAAACCTACACTAGGCCGCTCTTTTGTCTGCCTAAGGCAGCCCTTTTGATTATGAGAAAAAAACCCAGATTCCGAATCCACCCCAAAAATCATGAGTTATAGCACACCAATTTAGCCCAAAAATTGCCCATCTACGCCGTTTTGCCTGTTTGACAGCCCAAATCACCACATTCGCAAAAATTACCCACAATAGGCTGCTCCCTAGCCTGCCTGTGGCATTTTGATTGATTTTCGACCAAAAACACGCCCGACCCCCGAGCCCACCCCAAAATCATGGGCGATAGTACACTGATTTGGATCAAAAATGGCTTGTTCCTGCCGTTTTACCTGTTTAACCATCCAAACTTCCCCATTTACGAAAAAGGCCCATACTAGGTCGTTTCCCAGCCTGCCTGGGGTAGCTCATTCGATTTTCATCCAAAAACACATCCGGTCTCTAGGCCAACCCCAAAAATTGTAGGTTATAGCACACATATTTGGCCAAGAAATGACCCATTCGCGTTGTTTCTCCCGTTTAACCACCATACCGCCCCATTCATAAAAAAAGACACACTAGTCCTCTCTGCAGCCTGCCTAGGCTGCCCGGTCATTTTTTGGTGAAAAACACGCCTGACCCTCAGGCCCACCCAAAAACCGTGAGCTATTGCACACCAATTTGGCTAAAAAATAGCCTGTTCGCGCCATTTCTCCTATTTTACTACCCAAACTGCCTCGTTAGTAAAAATGGCCCACACTAGGCTGCTCCCCAACCTGCTTGGGGCAGCCCGATCAATTTTTGACCAAAAATCCACCTTGCCCAGGGCTCACCACAAAAACCATAGGTAATAGCAGATCGAATTGGGTCAAAAATGGCCCGTTCATACTATTTTGCCCATTTGACCACCCAAACCGCCCTGTTTGTGAAAATTCCCATATTAGGCCACTCCCCAGCCTTCCTGGGGCAGGCCGATCTATTTTCTATCAAAAAGGCGCTTTGCTCCAAGCCCACCCAAAAAATTGTGGGCTATTGCATATCGATTTGGCCCGAAAACAAGTTGTTCACGTTGTTTTACCCATTTGACCACCCAAACTACCCCGTTGACAAAAAAGGCACACACTAGGCCGCTCCCTAGCCTTCTTGGGGAAGTCCTTTCAATTTTTAGGCAAAAACACGCCTGGCGCCCGGGCTCACCCCTAAAACCGGGGGCAATAGCAAACCTATTTAGCTCAAAATTGGCCCGGTTGCATTGTTTCTCCCGTTTGACCACCCAAACTACCCCATTTACAAAAAAGAACCACAATAGGCCGCTCCATAAACTGCTGAGCCGGGTCGATTTTTGCCCAAAAATAGACCTTTCACGATATTTCAGCCGTTTGACTACCCAAACTGTCCTGTTCGCAAAAAAGGCCCACACTAGGCCGTTCCCCAACCTGCCTGGGTAGCCTGGTCAATTTTTGGCCAAAATCACACCCGGCTCCTAGGCCCACTCCAAAAATCATAGGTTATAGCACACCGATTTGGCCTGAAAATGGCCCATTCGCGCTGTTTCGCCCGTCTGACCACTAAAACCACCAATTTTGCTAACAAATCCCACACTAGTCTGCACCCCAACTTACCTAGGGACGCTCAATCAATTTTCGACCAAAAATAGGCCCGGCCCCCAGGCCCACACCAAAAAACGTGGGCTATAACACATTTATTTGGTCCAAAAATAACTTGTTCGCGTCATTTTGCCCATTTGACCACAAAAACCGCCTCATTCTAAAAAAAGGCCCATACTAAGATTCTCCCCAGCCTACCTGGGGTAGCCCGATCAATTTTTACCTAAATACATACCTGGCCCACGGGCCCATCTTGAAAACTGTGGGCAATAGCACACCGATTTGGTTCAAAAATGGTCCGTTCACGCCGTTTCCCCCTTTTTACCACCTAAGTCACTCCGTTCGTGAAAAAGGCCCACAATAGGCCACTCCCCAGCCTGCATGGGGCAACCCGATCGATTTTTGACCCAAAAAGGCCCATCCCCAGGGCCCACCCCAAAAATCGTAGGCTATAGCACACCGATTTAACCCAAAAATGACCCGTTCATGCAGTTTCGATCGCTTGACCATCCAAATTGCCCCGTTCATGGAAAAGGCCCACACTAGGCTGCTCCCAAGCCTGCGCGAGGCAGCCTGGTTGATTTTTGGCCAAAAATAAAATCGACCCTCAGGCCCACCCCAAAAATTGTGGGCTATAGTACATCGATTTGGCCTGAAAATGGCCCATTCGCGTCGTTTTACCTGTTTGACTGCCCAAACCTCCACATTCGTAAAAAGACCCACACTTGGCCGTTCTCAAGCCTCCCTGGGCAGCTCGATCGAATTTAACCGCATCAGACCCCAAATCCCACCCTAAAAATTGTGGGTTATAACATACCAATTTGGATCAAAAATAGCCTATTCACTCCGTTTTGCCTGTTTAACCACCCAAACTGCCCCATTCACAAAAAAGGCCCATACTAGGCCGCTCCCCAGCTTGCCTGGGGTAGCCCAGTCGATTTTCAACCAAAATCTCACCTGGCCTCTAGGCTTACCCCAAAAATAGTGTGATATAGCACATAATTTGGCTCCAAAATGACTCGTTGGCACCATTTCGCCAATTGGACCACCCAAATCGCCCCAATTATGAAAAATTCCCTTACTAGATCGATCCCCAGCCTACCTTGGAAAGTTCGGTTAATTTTTGGGAAAAAATACACTCGACCCTCGGGGTCACCCCAAAAACCATGGGCCATAGCTATCAATTCGGCCTGAAAATGGCCCGTTCATGCCGTTTTACCCATTTGACCAACCAAACCACCTCGTGTGCAAAAAAAGCCTACACTAGGCCACTCCCTAGCCTATATGGGGTAGTTAGGTCAATTTTTAGCCAAAAATACGCCCAGTCCCTGGGCCCACCCTACAAACCATGGGCAATAGCATGCTGATTTGGCCCGAAAATGGCCCTTCACACCGTTTCACCCGTTTGACCACCCAGACCGCTTCGTTTGAAAAAATGACTCCTACTAGGCTTCTCCTCATCTTGATTGGGGATGCCCGATCAATTATCGGCCAAAAATATGCGCGACCCTCGAGCCCACCCTGAGGGCACACCAATTTAGCTCGAAAATGGCCCGTCCGTATTGTTTTGTCGGTTTGACCACCTAAACCACCCCGTTCACAAAAAAAGAACATATTAGGCCGCACCCTATCCTGCCTGGGATAGCCCGATCAATTTTCAGGCAAAAAAATGCCCGACCCCAGAGCCCACCCCAAAAATTATGGGCTATAGCACATAAATTTTTCTTGAAATAGCTCGTTCACATCGTTTTGCCTGTTTGACCACCCAAATCACCCTGTTTACAAAGAATGCCCACACTAGGCCTCTCCTCATCTTGCCAAGGCAGACTCGGCCGCCTGGTCCACCCCAAAAACCATGGTCAAGACAAAAATGATTTGGCTTGAAAATGACCTCTTCGCACTGTTTCACTCGTTTGACCACCCAAATAGCCCCGTTCGCGAAAAAAGCCCACACTAGGACGCTCCCCAGCCTACCTAAGGTAGCTCGATTGATTTTCAACCAGAAATACGCCTGGCCCCCGAGTTCATCCAAAACGATGCCCTGTTCCAGCCCACCCCAAAAGTCGTGGGCTATTGCACACTGATTTGGCTCAAAAATAGCTCGTTGACGTTGTTTTGCCCGTTTGACAACCCAAACCACCCCGTTCGTAAAAAAAGGCATACACTAGGCTGCTTCCCAGCTTGCTTGGGCCAGCCTTTTTTATTTTCAGGCAAAAAAACACTCGTCCCCCGAGCCCATCCTAAAAATCATGGGTCATAGCATACCTATTTGGCTCGAAAATGGCCCGTTCGCATTGTTTCGTCCGTTTAACCACCCAAACCACCCTGTTTGCAAAAAAGAACCACAATAGGCTGCTCCCCAAACTGCTTGGGGCAGCCTGGTCGAATTTAGGCTAATAACACTCCCGGCCCCCAGGCCCAACCCAAAAATTGTGTGCTATAGCATACTGATTTGGCCTAAAAATGGACCGTTCGCGGCATTTTGCCCGTTTGACCACCCAAACTACCCTGTTCGCAAAAAGAGGCCACACTAGGCCGTTCCCCAGCCTGTCTAGGGCTGCTCAATCAATTTTTGACCAAAAACATGATGGTCACCCAGGCCTACACCAAAAACCATGGGCTATTGCACATCGGTTTGGCCTAAAAAGGACCCATTTGCTCTGTTTTGGCCGTTTGACCACATAAACTGCCCCGTTCTCAAAAAAGGCCCATACTAGGACGCTTCTTAGCCTACCCAGGGCAGCCCGATCAATTTTTAGCCAAAAGAACGCCTGGCCCACGGGCCCATCCTAAAAACCATGGCAATAGCACACCAATTATACCCGAAAATGGCCCATTCACGCTGTTTCACCCGTTTGAACACCTAAGCCGCATGGGGCATCCTAGTCGATATTTGACCAAAAAAATCCCGGCCCCAGGGCCCACCACAAAAATTGTAGGCTATAGCACACCAATTTAGCTTGAAAAATTACCCATTCGTGCAGTTTCGACTGTTTGACCACCCAAACTGCCTCGTTCACAAAAAAGGCCTACACTAAGTCGCTTCCTAGCCTGCCCGAGCAGCCTGGTAAATTTTTGGCCAAAAACACGCCCGACCCTTAGGCTCACCCCAAAAACCGTGGGCTATAGCATATCAACTATGTCTGAAAATGACCTATTCGCGCCGTTTCGCCTGTTTGACCGTCCAAACCTCTACGTTCATGAAAACAACCCACACTAGGCCACTCTCCAGCCTTCTTGGGGAAACCCGATCTATTTTTGGTGAAAAACATGATGGACCCCCAAGCCCACCACAAAAAACATGGGCTATAGCACAACAATTTAAATCGAAAATAGCTCATTTCCGCCGTTTTGCCTGTTTAACCACCCAACCTGCCTCATTCATAAAAAAGGCCCATATTAGGTCGCTCTCCATCTTGCCTGGGGAAATCCAATCAATTTTCAGCCAAAAATAGACTGACCCCTAGACCCACCCAAAAAATCGTGGCTATAGCACACTGATTTGACCCAAAAATGGCCCGTTCATGCAGTTTTGCCTGTTTGACCACCCAAATCTCCCCGATCGCAAAAAAGGCCCATATTAGAGTGCTCTCCAACCTACCTGGGAAAGCCTGGCCAATTTTGGGGCAAAAACATGCCCGGGCCCATCCCATAAACCGTTGGTCATAGCACACCAATTTGGCTAAAAAATGGCCCGTTGGTGCCTTTTCGCCCGTTTGACCATCCAAACCACCTCTTTCGTAAAAAAAGGCCCAAACTAGGTCACTTCCCAGCCTTCCTAAGGTAGTTAGGTTGATTTTCAACCAACAATATGCCCAGTCCCTGGGCCCACCCCAAAAACCGTAGGCAATAGCATATTGATTTGGCCTTAAAATGGCCCGTTTACATCGTTTCGCCCATTGACAACCCAGACCTCATCATTCGTAAAAATAGCCCCGATTAGGCTGCTCTCCATCTTGACTGGAGCAACCCAGTTAATTATCAGCCAAAAATATGCCTGACCCCTGGGCCCACCCCGAATGCACACCGATTTAGCTCAAAAATGGCTCGTTCGCATTGTTTTGCACGTTTGACCACCCAAACCGCCCCGTTAGCTAAAAAGGACCACACTAGGCCGCTCCCCAAACTGCCTAGGGCAGCTCGATCGATTTTCAGCCAAAAACACGCCCGGTCCCAAGGCTCACCCCAAAAACTTTAGGCCATAGCTCACCGATTTTGCCTGAAAATGGCCCATTTATGTCGTTTCACCTGTTTGACCACCCAAATCGCATCGTTCACAAAAAAGGCCCACATTAGGATGCTCTCAGCCTGCCTAAGGCAACCCAATCGATTTTTTCCCAAAAACACACTCGGCCTCCTGGCCCATAATGAAAACTGGGCTATAGTACAATGATTTGGCTAAAAAATGGCCCTTTCATACCGTTTCACTCGTTAGACCACCCAAACAGCCCCACTAGGGAAAAAGGTCAACACTAGGACACTTCCCAACCTGCCTTAGGCAGCCCGATCGATTATCAGCCAAAAACACGCTCGGCCCCTGAGCCCACACTAAAAATTGTAGGCTATTGCTCACCGATTTGACCTAAAAATGGCCCATTCGCATCCTTTTACCTGTTTGACCACCTAAATTTCCATGTTCACAAAAAAGCCCCACACTAGGCTACTCTCCATCTTGCTTTGGGCAACCCAGTCTATTTTTGAACAAAATCATGCTTGGGACCCGAGCCCACCTAGAAAATCGTGGGCTACAGCACACTGATTTGGCCCAAAATAGCCCATTCACGTTGTTTCACTTGTTTGACCACCCAAACCATCCCATTCAGGAAAAATTCCCACACTAGGATGCTCTCCAGCCTACCTGGGGCAGCCCAGTCGATTTTTGGCCAAAAATACGCTCGGGCCACTGAACCACCCCTAAAATTGTGGTCAATAGCACACCGATTTGGCCAGCAAATAGACCGTTCATGCCGTTTTAACCGTTTAACTACCAAAACCACCCCGTTTTCTAAAAAGACCGATACTAGGCCACTCTTCTTGGGGCAGCCGGATCAATTTTTGGCCAAAAATACCTCGGCCCTCGAGACCACCCCAAAAATCGTGGGCTAAATGACCCCGCTAATGCCTTTTCGCCCGTTTAACCACCTAAATCGCCACGTTCGCAAAAAATCCCTATATTAGGCCGCTTTACATCATGCCCATGGTAGCCCGGTCAATTTTTGGCCAAAAGCTGGCCTGGCCCCTAAGGCCATCCTAAAAATTTGTGGGCTATAGTACACTGATTTGGCCTAAAAATGGCCCATTTATGTAGTTTCTCCCTTTCGACCACCCAAACTGCCCTGTTTGTAAAAAAGGCCCACATTAGATCGCTCTTCAGCCTGCCTGGGGCAGCCCGATTAATTTTTCAACAAGAACACGCCCGTCCCCCTGGCCCACCCCAAAAACCATGGGTCAAAGCACACCGATTGGGCCCGAAAATGGCTCATTCACATCGTTTAGCCCATTTGACAATTCAAACCACCTCGTTCGCAAAAAAGGCCCATACTAGGTCACTTCCCAGCTTGCCTGGGGTGATTAGGTTAATTTTTAGTCAAAAATATGCCCAGCCCCTCTGCCCACCCCAAAAACCATGGGAAATAGCATACTGATTTGGCTAAAAAATAGCCCGTTTATGTCGTTTCGCCCGTTTGACCACCCTGACTGCTTCATTCGCAAAAAAGGCCCCTACTAGGCTGCTCCCCACTTTGACTTGGGCAGCCCAATCAATTATCGGCCAAAAATATACTCGACCCTCGGGGCCACCCCGAAGGCAAACTAATTTAACCTGAAAATGGCCCATTCGCATTGTTTTGCATGTTTGACCACCATAACTGCCCTGTTCTCAAAAAAGAACCATACTAGGCTTCTCCCCAGCCTACCTGGGGCAGCTCGATCAATTTTTAGCCAAAAACACGCCCGGCCCTAGGGCCCACCCCAAAAACTATGGGCTATAGCACACCAATTTTGCCCGAAAATAGCCCGTTCGCAACGTTTCGCCTGTTTGACCACCCAAATTAGCCCATTCGCAAAAAAGGCCCATACTAAGCCACTCCCCAACCTACCTAAGGCAGCCCAGTCAATTTTTAATCAAAAACACTTTCGACCCCCGGGCTCACCTCAAAAATTGTGGGATATAGCACAACTATTTGGCTCGAAAATGCCTCATTCGCATTATTTTACTCGTTTGACCACCCAAACAGCCGTTCGCAAAAAAGGCCCACACTAGGACGCTCCCCAACTGGCCTAAGGCAGCCCGATTGATTTTCAGCCAAAAACACGCCCGACCCCTAAGTCCACACAAAATATTGTGGGTTATTACTTATCGATTTGACTCAAAAATGGCCGGTTCACGTCGTTTCACCCGTTTGACCACCCAAACTGCACCGTTCACGAAAAATACCCATACTAGGCCGCTCCCAAGCCTGCCTAGGGTAGCCCGATTGATTTTTGACCAAAAACACGCTCAGCCCCCGGTCCAACCCCAAAAATCGTGGGCTATAACACACATATTTGGGCCAAAAATGGCCCGTTCTCATCGTTTGACCACCCAAATTACCCCATTCATGAAAAAGCCCCATACTAGGCTGCTCCCCAGCCTGCTTGGGGCAGCCCAATCGATTTTCGGCCAAAAACACGCTTGGGTCCCAGGCCTACCCCAAAAATTGTGGGCTGTAGCACACCTATTTGACCAAAATATAGCCCGTTTGCGCCGTTTTGCCTGCTTAACCACCCACACCGCCCCGTTGAGGAAAAAACCCCACACTAGAAAGCTCTTTAGCTTGCCTGGAGCAGCCATCTATTTTCGGACAAAAATACTCTTGAGCCCCGGAACTACCCCAAAAACCGTGGGCAATAGCACACCGATTTTGCCCAAAAATGGCCCGTTTGCGCCGTTTCGATCATTTGACCACCCAAACCACCACATTTTCCAAAAAGGCCCACACTAGGCCACTACCTAGCCTGCCTGAGACAGCCCAATCGATTTTCAACCAAAAATACGCTCGACCCTCAGGCCCAGCTCGAAAATAGTTGGCTATATAACATACAATTTGGCCAAAAAATAGCTCATTCACGTTGTTTCACCCTTTTGACCACCCAAACTACCCCGTTCGTGAAAAAGGTCAATACTAGGCCGCTACTCAACCTGCCTGGGGTAGCCCAATCAATTTTTAAACAAAAACACGCCCTTCCCCCGGGCCCACCCCGAGAACCATGAGCTATATAACGTACTGATTTTGCCCAAAAATAGCTCGTTAGCTCTGCTTCACTCATTTGACCACCCAAATTGCCCCGTTCGCAAAAAATGCCCACATTAGACTACTCTCGAGATAGCCTGGGGCAGCTCAATCGATTTTTGGTCAAAAACATGCCCGGTCCATGAGCCCACAGGCTATAAAACATTGATTTGGACCGAAAATAGCCCGTTATATCCATTTTCCCTATTTGACCACCCAAATCGCCTCGTTCGCAAATATGGCACAGACTAGGCCGCTCCCCAGTCTGCCTGGGTCAGTTCGATTGATTTTTTGCCAAAAAAAAGCCTAGGACCAAGGCCAACCCCAAAAACCGTGGGCTATAGCACACCAATTTAGCCCAAAAATAGCCTTTTCGTGCCGTTTTGCTCGTTTGACCACCCAAACTGCCCCGTTCGCAAAAAAGGACTACACTAAGCCGTTCCCCAGCCTGCCTGGGGCAGCCCTTTTGATTTTTGGTCAAAAACACGCTCTGCCCCCATGCCCACCCCAAAAACCATGGGTTAAGCACACCGATTTTTCTTGAAAACGGCCTGTTTGCACCCGTTTGACCACCCAAACTGCCCCGTTTGCAAAAAAAGCCCACAATAAGCCGCTCCCCAGCCAATTTTTGGCCAAAAAAATGCCCGACCCCCAAGAAAACCTAAAAATCATGGGCTATAGCATACCGATTTGATCCAAAAATGGCCCGTTCAAGTCGTTTAGCACGTTTAACAACCCCAACAGCCTCATTCGCAAAAAAGGCCCATCCTAGACTGCTTCCCATCTAGCCTGAGGCAGCTAGGTTAATTTTAAGCCAAAAACACGTCCGACCTTCGGACCCACCCCAAAAACCATAGTTATAACACACCAATTTAGCCTGAAAATAAGTTCGTTCATCTCGTTTCGCACATTTGACCACCCAAACCACCCCGTTTGGGAAAAAATCTCATACTAGGTTGCTCCTCAGCCTGCCTGGGGCAGCACGTTTGATTTTTGGCGAAAAACACGCTCGGTGTTAGGACCCCCCAAAAATTCGTGGTCTATATAGCACACCGATTTGGTTCAAAAATGAACCATTCATGCCGTTTCAACCGTTTGACCACCAAAACTGCCCCGTTCGTAAAAAAAACCCACACTAGGCCACATCCCAGCCTGGCTGAGTCAGCCCGATCAATTTTCATTCAAATACACACCCGGCCCCTAGGCCCACCCAAAAAATCGTGGTCTATAGCACACCGATTTGGCCTAAAAATGGCAGCATTGTTTTGCCTATTTGACCAACCAAAATGCCCCGTTTGCAAAATAAGACCATACTACGCCGCTCCCCAACCTGCCTGGCAGCCCGATAGATTTTAGTCCAAAAACACGCTCGGCCCCCGAGGCCACCCCAAAAAATATGGGCTATAGCTTACCAATTTTTCCCAAAAATGGACCGTTCATGTTGTTTTGTCTGTTTGACCATCAAAACTGCCCCGTTCATTGAAATGGCCCGTATTAGGTCATTCCCCAAGCTACCTGGGTCAGCCCGATTGATTTTCAATCAAAAAAACCCTTGACTCTCGAGCCCATCCCTAAAACCGTGGGCTATATCACATCGATTTGGCCTAAAAATGGATTGTCCGCACCGTTTCGCCTGTTTGACCACTCAAATTGCCCCATTCACAAAAAAGGCACACACTTGGCCACTCCCCAGCCTGCCTAGGGAAGCCCTTATAATTTTTGGCCAAACCATGCTCTTCCCCCGGGCCCACCCTAAAAATTGTGGGTTATAGCACACTGATTTGGCCTGAAAATGGCCCGTTCATGTTGTTTCGCCTGTTTGACCACCTAAACCATCCCGTTCACAAAAAGGCCCATACTAGACCGCTCCCAAGTCTGCCTGGGAAGCTCGGTTGATTTTCATCCAAAAATACGCTCCACTCCTAGTCTCACTCCCAAAACCGTGGTTTATAGAACACCAATTTGGCTTTAAAATAGCCTGTTTACATTGTTTCACTCATTTGACTAAACAAACCGCTTCGTTCATGAAAAAGGCCTATATTAGGCCGTACCCCAGCCTCTCTGGGGCAGCCCAGTCGATTTTCAGCCAAGATCACATTCGTCTCTTGGGCCTACCCCAAAAACCATAGGCTATATAGCACACCGATTTGACCCAACAATGTCTTGTTTGTGCTGTTTTGCCTGTTTGACCACCCAAATTGCCCCGTTCGCAAAAAAGGCCCACACTAGGATGCTACCCAGCCTGCCTGGGGTAGCTCGATCAATTTTTATCCAAAAACATGCTTGGGAGGTGAATTCCAATCTTGTGTCTACGTAGGAGATTGGTGATAGTTCGTGTAGGTTGTAAGGGTCCTTAGATTTAATATATCTTAGGGTTCTTAAGATTTATACCTTCATTTGTCAATCTATTTATCCTTTAATATATTGCAGTTCCTTTCTTGTTCTTGTGTTGTGTTCTTGTGCAATTTTTAGTGTCTTGTTGTTGCGGACTGTTTTGTGGCGTCTTGTGGCTGTTTTGTGTCTTCTTTGAACCGTTTGGTATCATATGGTATCAGATCCATCATTGATTTTATTCCAACAAAATCAATCTTGGGCTTGTGAGTTGAAAAAAAAGTAGTGTTCTTGAGTTTGTTCTTGGCTGAGCCTTGATGTTCTTGTTGTTGTCTTGGCCGAGATTTGTCCTTCGAACATAGATCTCGGAGTCTCTTGTTTGTTTTGAGTGGTTTTTGTGTTAGTTTCTTCTTCACTAACACTAGTAGAATCAAGATCCAAGTTGGGCTCCTTTTTGGTGTTGTTGTTGTGCGAATTCAAAGGGTGGGCCGAAGTGTGGATGGTGGTGTTGTTGTGGGTTCAAATTTGAACATTTTTGGGGTGTTGTGGTTGTGAAAATCTGAAGTTTAAAGGTGTGTTTTTGGGATTGTTGTTGTTGATTTGTGCTTGAAAAAGGTCTTGTTGTTGTTGGGAGGTTCAACTTTAACCTTGGTCTTCAATTATTGTTGAAGGCTCTTGGTGTTCTTGGCCAATCTTCATGTTTTGAGACAAGAAAAACCTTCAATAAGTAGTGCTGATCTTAAGACCAAGTGGAAGAGTTTAGTCTTCTTGTTTGTTTTGAAACAAGTTCCAAGACTACACCAAAGAACTAAGGAACAAAAAGGCTTTCAAAAAGACTAGTTACCAAAAGGGAGTAAGGGGACTTTTCAAGACTAACCAAAAGAGGAAAGAGCCAACCACTCTTCAAAAAGGTGTTTTGCCTAAAAGGTGCAAAGAAAGTCAACCTATTTTGAATGTGGAGAAGGCTCCAAAACTTGTGTCTTTCCCTCCTAAACCGAATTCACTCTTCAACAAGTTGGAAAAATACTAATTTTTTCAAATTCTACAACCATTCCAAGGCTTCCACGTCACTATCCACAACCAATCAAAGGCTGCCACATCACACCTTTGTACAACTAAATTGTTTTCTATTTTGTTGGTAACTTCTTGAACATAATGGAAGCTATTTTGGCCCACCTTAATGCTATTTCCCGAGACATGGATAAGGCTAATGTGGGCCATGAAAAAATTAGCTCGGATATGTCCTTGGAACGAGTGGAGAGTCGAAGGAACACTCGTGTTTCTACTCCTGAAATTTTACCTCAAATGATAAATCCTCTAAGACCACCACCAAGTGACATAAACATAAGCCAAGCCAAGCCACCAAATTCATTCTAACCCGAGACCTAAATAGGTCACTTCCCCATCAATTTGATCAATTCCAACAAGAAGTACTTGGAAGCCAATTTTTTCCCATCCATGCTCCACAAACGAAGCTCCACATTACCAAAATAATCCTCTCAACCGAAACTCCACTTCCCCAAAACCGATATGTCCATATAGAGGAGTGTGGTGGAAAGGAACATGAGGGACATGAAGCCTACAATGATGCTTATATAATGAAAGGGAAGTTTAGGGGAAGACGTAGGGAACCAAAAGGAACCCGTCACCAAGAAAAGAGGTGGAATGTGTTTCAGATGAGATTGAAGACAAGGCTCGAGATGGAGAGGAAGCCGAGGTTAAAAATAAAGATGTTGGACGAGACTTATGTTATTGAGATCTCAGGCTCCTCATGTTTTTGGCGGACTGTTTTGAGTAGGTTTCTTTTGAAGTGGCCAATTGAACGAGGTGAAATCATGAATTTGTGGACAAATTCCTCTCAAGATGGAGAGGATGATACAAGAATAATCACGGATATGGACCTATGAGAGTGCGTGTTGGACCAGAGACTTAGAATGTGCAATTGAAGAGCGAAAGAGGACCTAATGATGCACGAAAACCATCCATACACTACACTTGGACTACACCTGATAAGTGTCTCACATTTAAGGTACTTTTGGCTATTTTAGTTTCTATTATGTAATACACTAAATAAAGAACAATGTAGGGTTTCATTACTTAGATTTTAGATGATATTTGTAAGTCTTGTACGACTTTTGAAACACCAAGTCCTCTCTCATTTAAGGCAAACTGAAACTAGGACAAGAAACTAGTGTGGATTCACTAGTGATTGTATTTTGATTAGAAACGTCAATGCTTGGGAGGTGGATTCCGATCTTGTGTCTACGTAGGAGATTGGTGATAGTTTGTGTAGGTTGTAAGGGTCCTTAGATTTAATATATCTTAGGGTTCTTAGGGTCTATACACTCCTTTATCAATCTATTATCCTTTAATATATTGCATTTTGTTTCTTGTTCTTGTGTTGCGTTCTTGTGTCATTTTTAGTGTCTTGTTGTGGATTGTTTTGTGATATCTTTTGGTTGTTTTGTGTCTTCTTTGGACCGTTTGGTATCAAACACACCCGTCCCCCAAGACACCCCAAAAATCGTGGGCTATAGCACAACGATTTGGACAGAAAATGGTCGGTTCGTGCCATTTCGCCCATTTGAAAATCCAAATAGCCCTGTTCATGAAAAGGCCCATACAAGGCTGCTCCCCAGCCTGCGTGAGGCATCCCAATTGATTTTTAGCAAAAAACACGTCCGACTTCAAGGCCCACCCCAAAAATTATGGGCAACCGCACACCAATTTAGCTTGAAAATGACCCGTTCACGCTGTTTCACCTATTTGACCATCCAAATCGCTGTATTTGTGAAAAAGGCCCAAACTAGGCTGCTCCCCAGCCTTCCTAGGGAAGCCCGATCGATTTTTGGCAAAAAACACACCCGACCCCCGGGTCTACCCCAAAAACCATGGGCTATAGCACACCGATTTGGCCTGAAAATGGCCTATTCATATTGGTTCAATCATTTGACTACCCAAACTGCCCCATTCGTGAAAAAAGCAAACACAAGGCCACTCTCCAACCTACCTTGGGGAGCCCGGTCGATTTTTGACCAAAAACACGCCTGACCTCCAGGCCCACTCCAAAAACTGTGGGCTATAGCTTACTGATTTAGCCCAAAAATAGCCCATTCGTGCCGTTTCACCTGTTTGACCACCCAACCTCCCCGTTCGTAAAAATAGCCCACACTAGGCTGCTCCCCAGCCTGAATGGATTAACCCGATTGATTTTTGGCCAAAAACACGCCTGAACCCCTGGCCCATCTCAATAATCGTGGGCTATAGCATACCAATTTGGCCCAAAAATGGCCCGTTCACGTTGTTTCATCCGTTTGACCACCCAAACCTCACCGTTCGTAAATAAGGCCTACACAAGGCTGCTCCCCAGCCTGTTTGGGGTAGACCAATCAATTTTCATCAAAAATCACACCCGGCCCCCGACCCCAAAAACCGTGGGCTATAGCGCATTAATTTCGCCCGAAAATAATCTCTTCGTGCCGTTTCTCTTATTTGACAACCCCAACCATCCCGTTCGAGAAAAAAGCCCATAATAGGTTGTTCCCCAGCCTTCTTGAGTCAGCCCGATCAATTTTCAGCCAAAAACACGCCCAGCCTCTGGGCTCACCCCAAAAATTATCGGTTATAGCACACCGATTGGGCCAAAAATGGCCCATTCATGCCACTTTGCCCGTTTGACCACCCAAACTGCGTCGTTCATAAAAAAATGCCCACACTAGGCTACTTCTCAGCTTGCCCGGGGCAACCCAATCAATTTTTGGAAAAACCCATATCTGACACCTGGGACTATCCTAAAAATCGTGGGCTATAGCACACCAATTTTGCTCAAAAATGGCTTATTCGTGCCGTTTCAACCGTTTGACCACCCAAACTGCCCCGTTCGCAAAAAAGGCCCATACTTGGCCTTTCCCTATCCTGTCTGGTTCAGCCTTATCAATTTTCATCCAAAAATATGCTCGGCTCCTGGGCTCACCCTAAAAATCATGGGTTATAGCACACTATTAGGAACAAAAATGGCCCGTTTACATTGTTTCGCCCGTTTGACCACCCAAACTGCCCCGTTCATGAAAAAATTGCACAGTAGGCTGCTCCCAACCTGCCTTGGGGAGCCCGATCGATTTTCGTCCAATAAACACACCCAGCCTCGGGCCCACCCCAAAAACTGTGGGTTGTAGCACACCGATTTAGCCTAAAAATGGCCCATTCGTGCCGTTTTGCCAATTTGACCACCCAAACCGCTTCGTTCGATAAAATGGACCGCACTAGGCCACTCTACAGCCTGCTTGGGTCAACTCGATTGATTTTCAGCCTAAAACACACCCTGCCCTCAGGCTCATCCCAAAAATCATAGGCTAGCACACCAATTTGGGTCGAAAATGGCCCGTTCGTTTTGTTTTGCCTGTTTGACCACCCAAACTGCCCCATTCGTGAAAAAAGCCCATACTAGGCCGCTTCCCAGCCTACCTGGATCAGCTCGATCAATTTTTAACAAAAAAGACGCCCTTCCCCCGAGCCCATCCCAAAAATAATGGGCTATAGAACACCGATTTAGCCTAAAAATGGCCCATTCATGTTGTTTCGCTCGTTTGACCACCCAAACTGCCCCGTTTGCTAAAAAGGCCAACATTAGACCGCTCCCTAACCTACCTGGGGAAGCCCGATTAATTTTTGGCCAAAAGTATACTTGACCCCAATCTAGCCTCAAAAACCGTGGGCTATAGCACATCGATTTGACCTGAAAATGGAACGTTCGCGCTGTTTCACCCATTTGACCACCCAAACATCCCCATTTATGAAAAAGGCCCACATTAGGATGCTCCCCAGCCTGCCCGGGTGAGCCCGATTGATTTTTAGCTAATAAAATAACCTATCTCCGGGCCATCCCCGAACACCGTGGGCTATACCACATCAATTTTGTCTGAAAATGGCCCGTACACACTGTTTGAACAAAAACACGCCTGAACCCAGGCCCATCGCAAAAACTGTCAACTATAGCACACCAATTTGGCTCGAAAATGGCCCGTTCGCGGCGTTTTGCCCGTTTAACCACCTAAATCTCCCTGTTCGTGAAGAAGACCCACACTAGGCTGCTCCTCAGCCTGCCTGGGGCATCTCAGTCAATTTTTTTCCCAAAAATGCTTATCCAACGGGGTCACCCCAAATATCGTAGGCTATAACACATCGATTTAGTCTGAAAATGGCCCATTCATACCATTTCATCCATTTGACAACCCAAACCACCCAGTTCGCTGAAAAGGCCAATACTAGGTCGCTCCTCAGCCTGCCTGGGAAGCTTGGTCTATTTTCAAAAAATACCACGCCCAGACCCCTGACCCACCAAAAACCATAGGTTATAGCACCCAAACTACCCCGTTCGCCAAAAAGGCCCACATTAGGCTACTCACAGCCTGTTTGGGGAAGCCCGCTCGATTTTTGGCAAAAAACACACCCAACCTTTGGGTCCACCCCAAAAATCGTGGGCTATAATACACCGTTTGGCCCAAAAGTATCCCGTTCACGTTGTTTCTCCCGCTTGACCACCCAATCCCCAACCCTCCCCCCTCCATTTGTAAAAAATTCCCAAACTAGGCTGCTCACCAGAGTGCCAGGGGCAGCCCGATCAATTTTTATCCAAAAATACGCCCTTCCCCAGGGCCACCCCAAAAAGCATGGGCTACTGCACATTAATATGGCCCGAAAATGACTCGTTCGTGCTGTTTTGCCTATTTGACCACCATACCGCCTCATTCGCAAAAAAAGCACATACTAGGCCGCTCCCCAACCTGCTTGAGGCATTTTTTTTATTTTCAGGCAAAAACACGCCCAGCCCCTGGGCCCACCATGAAAACCGTGGGCTATAGCACACCTATTTGGCATGAAAATGGCCCGTTCGCACTGTTTTGCTTGTTTGACCACACAAATTTCCCTGTTTGCCAAAAAAGCCAACATTAGGCTGCTCCCCAGCCTTCCTGGGGAATCCCACTCAATTTTAGGCCAAAAACACACCCGGCCTCCTGCCCACCCCAAATATCGTGGGCTATAGCACATTAATTTGGCCCCAAAATGGACCGTTCACGCCGTTTGGCCACCTAAACCACCCCATTCGCAAAAAAGTTCCACACTAGGCCGCTCCCCAGCCTGTCTACAGGAGCCTAGTTGATTTGACAAAAAACACACTCGGCCCCGATGGGTTATAGCACATCAATTTGGCCCAAAAATTATTTGTTCGCGTTGTTTTGCCCGTTTGACCATTCAAATCACCCAGTTCGCAAAATAGTCCATACTAGACCTCTCATCAGCCTTCTCGGGGCAGCCCAATCGATTTTCGATCAAAAACACTCCTAGCCCAAAAATTGTGGGCGCCCGTTTTACCACATAAACTACCCCATTCTAATAAAGGCCCACACTATCACGCTTCTCAGCCTACCTGGGTTAGCACGGTCGATTTATGGCTGAAAAAGTGCCTGGCCCATGGGCCCACCCTAAAAACCATGGGCTATAGCACACCAATTTAGCTCAAAAATAGCCCGTTCACGTCATTTTACCCGTTTGACCATCTAGGTCACCCCATTCTCGATAAAGGCCCATAATAGGCCGCTCAACAGCCTGCATGGGGCAGTCCAACTGATTTTTGGCCAAAAAAGGCCCGACCCCTGGGCCCACCCAAAAAACCATAGGCTATAGCACACCGATTTGCCCGAAAATGGCTCATTTGTGCAGTTTTAATCATTTGACAACCCAAACCGCCCCGTTCGTAAAAAAGGCCCACACTAGGCCGCTTTCCAGCCTCAATGGGGGAGCTCAAACGATTTTAGGCTAAAAACACGCCCGGATCCTGAGCCCACCGCAAAATCGAGGGCTATAGCACACCAATTTACCCTAAAAATGGATCGTTTGTACCCTTTTGCCTGTTTGACCACCCTAACCACCCTGTTCATAAAAAGGCCCACTCTAGGCCACTCTCTAGCCGGTCTGGGGTAAGCCAGTCGATTTTTTACCAAAATCATGCTCGACCCTCGGGCCCACCCTAAAAATCATGGGCTATAGCACACCGATTTGGCCCAAAAATGGCTCATTCACGCCGTTTTGCCCGTTTGACCGCCCAAACTGCAACGTTCATGAAAAAGTCCCGCACTAAGCCGCTCTCCAGCTTGCGTGGGATAGCCCGATCAATTGTGGGCTATAGCACACTGATTAAGATCGAAAATGGACCGTTCCTGCCATTTTTCGCGTTTAACACCCAAATCGCCCTGTTCACAAAAAGGCCCACAGTAGGCCGCTCACTAGCCTGCCTGAGGCAGCCCGATCGATTTTCAGCCAACAGCCAAAAATATGTCGAACGTCTGGGCTAACTCCGCAAATAGTAAGCTACAGAACACTTATTAGGCCAAAAAATGGCCCATTCGCAGCGTTTCACCTGTTTGACCACCATCCCATTCGCGAAAAAGGGCAACACTAGTCCGCTTTGTAGCCTTCCTGGGCTGCCCGATCAATTTTTGACAAAAAGCACGCTCTGCCCCCAGGACCACCCAAAATATCGTGGGCTATAGCACACTGATTTGGCTCAAAAAAAGGCCCGTTCGCATCGTTTCATTCGTTTGACCACCCAAACCGCCTCGATAGCGAAAAAGACCCATACTAGATCGCTCCCTAGCCTACCTGGGGAAGCCCAATTAATTTTTGACAAAAAAACACACCCGGCCCCGGGGCCCACCCTAAAAATAATGAGCCATAGCACAGCGATTTGGCCCAAAATGGCCTGTTTGTGTTGTTTCACTCGTTTGACCATCCAAACCACCCCGTTTGCAAAAAAAAAGCCTACACTAGGCCTTTTCCCAGGCTACCTAGAGAAGTCAGGTCAATTTTCAGCAAAAAAATGCCCAGCCCCTAGGCCTACCCCAAAAACCGTGGGCTATAGCATACTGATTTAGCTCAAAAATAGCCCGTTTACGCCATTTCCCCCGTTTGACCATCCAGACCACCTCGTTTGTGAAAAATAGACCATACTAGGCTGCTCCCTAGCTTGGCTGGAGCATCCCGCGATTATCAGCTAAAAACACGTTTGGCCGTCGGTCCCACCCCAAAGACTGTGGGCTATAGCTCACTAATTTGGCCTGAAAATGCCCGTTTGCATTGTTTTGCACGTTTGACCACCCAAATAGCCCCATTCGCAAAATAGAAACACACTGGCTGCTCCCCAACCTTCTTGGCTCAGCCCGATTAATTTGACCAAAAACACATCAGCCCATGGGCCTATCCTAAAAACTGTGGGCTATAGAATCGATTTTGCTAGAAAATGGCCCGTTCGCGTCGTTTCACCCATTTGACCACCAAAACTGCTCCGTTCGTAAAAAAAGCCCTTACTAGGCCGCTCCCCAGCCTGCCTGGGGCAGCCCGGTCAATTTTTGACCAAAAACATGCCCGGACCCCGGGCCTACCCCGAAAATCGTGGGCTATTGCACACCTATTTGGCCCAAAAATGGCCTGTTCGCGCCATTTCACCCGTTTGACCACCTAAACCGCCTGGTTCATGAAAAAGGCCCATACTAGGCCACTCCCCAGCCATCCGGGGCATCCCGATCAATTTTTTCCCAAAAACACATTTGGGACTCGAGCCCACCCCAAAAATCATGGGCTATAGCATATCAATTTGGCCCGAAAATGGCCAATTTAAGAAAAAGGCCCATACTAGGCCATTCCCTATCCTGTCGGGGGCAGTCCAATCTATTTTTGGCCATAAACACGTACGGCAATTGGGCCCACCTCAAAAATCATGGGCTATAGTACACCGATTTGGCTCAAAAAAGGCCCGTTTGCACCGTTTCGTCCGTTTGACCACCCAAACCGCCCCGTTCATGAATAATGCCCACACTAGGCCACTCCTCATCCTGCCTAGGGAAACCCGATTGATTTTCGACAAAGATCACACCCGTCCCCCGGTCCCACCGCAAAATCCATGGGCTATAACACACCGATTTGGCCTGAAAATGGCCCATTCATGCCGTTTCACCCATTTGACCACCCAACCCGCCCCATTCACTTAAAATTCCCACAGTAAAATGCTCCCCAGCCTGCCTGGGACAGTCCAGTCGATTTTCGGCCAAAGACACACTCGGGCCTCGAGCCCACCTTAAAAATTGTAGGCAACAGCACATCGATTTGGCCCAAAAATGGCCCATTCGCGTCGTTTTAACCGTTTGACCACCCAAACTACCCCGTTCGCTAAAAAAGCCTACACTAGGTCATCCCCAGCCTGCCTGGGCCAGCCCGGTCAATTTTTGGTCAAAAACATGCCTGGCCCCTGGGCCCACCCCAAAAACCGTGGGCTATAGTACACCAATTTTTTCCAAAAAGGCTCGTTCGTGCTGTTTGTCCCGTTCGACCACCCAAATCTCCCTGTTCGCAAAAAAAGCCCACACTAGGTCACTCCCCAACCTGCCTGGGGCAGCCCAATCGATTTTCAGCTAAAAACACGCTCGGCCCCGAGCCCACCCCCAAAATCGTGGGCTATAGCACACCTATTTGGCCCAAAAATGGTCTGTTCATGTTGTTTTGCCCGTTTGACCACCCAGACCGCCCTATTCGTAAAAAAGGCTCATACTAGGCCACTCCCCAGGCTGCTTGGGGCAGCTCAATTAATTTTTTGCCAAACACACACCCGGGCCCCCGGCCCACCGTAAAAACTGTGGGCTATAGCACACCGATTTAGTCCAAAAATAGCCCGCTCACATTGTTTTGCCCATTTGACCACCTAAACCACCTCGTTCGCGAAAAAGGCCCACACTAGATAGCTCCTCAACCTGTCTGGGGCAGCCAAGTCGATTTTCAGCCAAAAACACGCCCTAACCCTAAGCCTATCCCAAAAACTGAATGGTATTGCATACCGATTTGGCCCAAAAATTGTTCGTTTGCACCGTTTCGCTTTTTTGACCACCCAGATCGCCCCCATTCGTGAAAACGTCCCATAATAGGCCACTCCCCAGCCTGGCTAGGAAAGCCCGATCAATTGTCAGTCAAAAACACGCCCGGACCTCAGCCCACCCAAAACAATCGTGGGCTATAGCACACCGATTTGGGCCAAAAATGACCCGTTCGCATTGTTTTGTCGTTTGAACACCTAAACTGCCCCATTCGTAAAAAAAGCTCACACAAGGCCGCTCTGCAGCCTGCCAGGGCAGTCGGTCGATTTTCGGCAAAACACAAGCCCGGACCCCAAGCCCACCCTAAAAACCATGGGATATAGCACACCGATTTGGCCCAAAAATGTCCAGTTCGCGTCGTTTTGCCCGTTTGACCTCTCAAACCGCCCCATTCGTGAAAAAGGCCTACACTAGGCTACTCCCCAGCATAGGTGGGGTAGCCCGATTAATTTTTAGCATAAAACACACCCGGTCCCTAGGCCCACCCCAAAAATTGTGATTTGGCTCGAAAGTGGCTCGATTGCGTCTTTTTGCCCATTTGACCACCGAAATTGCCCTATTCGCGAAAAAGGCCCACACTAGGCCTCTCCCTAGCCTGCCTGGGGTAACCCGATCAATTTTCAACCAAAAACACACCCGGCCCTGAGCCCACCCAAAAAATCTTGGGCTATAGCACACCGATTTGGCCCAAAAATAACTCGTTCATGCCGTTTTGCCCGTTTGACCATCCAAACTGCCCCATTCGCAAAAATGGCCCACACTAGGCCGCTCCCCAGCCTGCATGGGGCTACCCGATTGATTTTTGGCCAAAAACACACCCGACCCTTGAGCCCACCCTAAAAAACGTGTGCTATACAACACAAATTTGGACCAAAAATGGCCCGTTTGCGCTATTTCACCCGTTTGACCACACAAACCACCCCGTTCACAAAAAAGGCCCATATTAGGCAATTCCCCAGCCTGCATAGGGCTGCCCGATCAATTTTCAACCAAAAATAAGCCCGGACCCTGGGCCCACCAGGAAGACCATGGGCTATAGCACACCGATTTGGCCCAAAAATAGCCCGTTCGCACTGTTTCGCCCGTTTGACCACCTAAACCACCCCATTCGCAAAAAAAGCCTACACTAGACCGCTCCCCAACCTGCTTGGGGCAGCCCGATCGATTTTCAACAAAAAATATGCCCGACCTTCGGGTCCACCCCAAAAATCGTGGGTTATAGCCCACCAATTTAGTTCAAAAATGGTCTGTTTGCACTATTTCGCCTGTTTGACCACCCAAACTGCCCCGTTTGCGAAAAGGCCCATACTAGGTCACTCCCCAACCTTCCCGAGGCATCCCGATCGATTTTCATCCAAAAACACGCTCGGACCCCGGGACTATCCCAAAAATCGTGGGCTATAGCACACTGATTTGGCCCGAAAATGATCTGTTCACGTCGTTTCGCCCGTTTGACCACCCAAACCGCCACGTTCGCAAAAAAAACCCACACTAGGCCGTTTCCCATAATTTCTGGGGCAGCCCGATCAATTTTCGGCCAAAAACACGCATGGGCCCCGAGCCCACCCCAAAAATCGTACGTTATAGCACACCAATTTTTTTGAAAAATGGTCTGTTCACATTGTTTCGCTTGTTTGACCATCCAAACTGCCCCATTCGTGAGAATGGCCCATATTAGGCCACTCCCAGCCTGCCTGGGGCAGTCCAATCGATTTTCAGCCAAAATCAGGCTCGGTCCCCGAGCCCACCTCGAAAACCGTTGGCTATAGCACATCGATTTAGCCCAAAAATGGCCAGTTCGCACCGTTTCTCCCGTTTGACCACCTAAACCGCCCCGTTCGCGATAAAAGCCCACACTAGGTTGCTCCCCAGCCTGCCTAGGTAGCTCGGTCAATTTTTGGCCAAAAATACGCCCGCTCCCCGAGACCACCCCAAAAATCGTGGGCTATAGCACACCGATTTTTCTCGAAAATAGCCCGTTCACGCCGTTTCGCCCGTTTAACCGCCCAAACCGCCTCATCCGCGAAAAAGGCCCACACTAGGCTGCTCCACAGCCAGTCTGGGGCAGCCTGGTCAATTTTCAACCAAAAACATGTCAACCCCCGGGCCTACCCCAAAAACCGTGGGCTATATAGCACACCAATTTGGCCCAAAAATTCCCCGTTCGTGTTGTTTTGCTCGTTTGACCACCCAAATGGCCCCGCCCACCCAAACAGCCCACACTAGGCTGCTAGCTGCTTCCCAGCCTCCCCGGTATGCTCCGGTCGATTTTCGACCCACGACACGCCACTCCCAAAATCGTGTGCTATAGCACACCGATTTGGCTCAAAAATTGCCCCGTTCGCACTATTTTGCTCGTTTGACCACCTAAATGGCCCCGCCCATACTAGGCCGTTCCCCAGCCTTCCTGACACTCCTCGATCGATTTTCAACCCATGGCACACCCGGACCCCGGACCCATCCGTGGACCCGTGGGCTATAGCACACCGATTTGGCCCGAAAATGCCCTGTTTCGTCCGTTTGACCACCAAATGGCTCTGTCCACCCAAACGGCCCACACTTGGCCGCTCCCCAGCCTCCCTAACACGCCCCGATTGATTTTCGATCCATGAAACGTCCATACCTCGAGCACACCCCCAAAATCGTGTGCTATAGCACACCAATCTGACTCGAAAATGCCCCATTCGCACCGTTTCGCTCGTTTGCCCACCCAAATGGCCCTGCCCACCCAAACGACCCTCATTAGGTCACTCCCCAGCCTTCCTGGCACTCCTCGATCGATTTTTGGCCCACGACACGCCCAGACCCCGAGCCTACTCCTGCAACCGTGGACTATATCACACCGATTTTGCCCGAAAATGCCTTGTTCACGCTGTTTTACAACCCAAGTGGCCTCACCCACCTAAACGGCCCACACTTGGTCGCTCCCCAGCCTCCCTGGCACGCCCCATCGATTTTTTACCCACGACATGCCCGGACCCTGGGCCCACCCCCAGAACCGTGGGCTATAGTACAACCCTAAATAACTTTCCTTGTATTATCATCGCAAGATAACAGTTTGCACATCACTATTTTAGCCTGATACACTGAAACTTTCGCTATATATGGAGTCGGGAAAAGCCCAGACTATGAGGTTTATTGTATGTAGTTTTATCGTGCATTTGGGCGAAAAGCTATTTCCACAACTAGAACTCGTTACCTCCTAACCACATAACAACTTTACCAATTACACCAGCCCCTCCCCACCAAGTAGGGCTGAGCATATTTTGGCTCAAACCGAAAAAACAAATCAAAATTTAATTTTGGTTTCGGTTTTTTGGATTGATTTCAATTTCAAATTTTAAGAATTCGATTAAACCATTCGATTTCAATTTTTTCAAAAAAAAATCGTTTTAACTGAAAAATTAAAATTCTATTATATATATATATATATATATATATACATAATGTTTTTCAATTATTTCATCTCATCCATGTTTAGCTATTTATATCTGATACATAATGTTTTTCAATTATTTCATTTCATCCATGTTTAGCTATTTATATCTGAAAATGAAAGATAAGTTTGAAAAAAAATTATTTTTTCTAAAAGAAATACCAATTTTAAATGTCAGTCATGACAAAGAAAAGCTCAATACTTTAATCTCCAAAACCAAAATAAAAATCCGAAATAACCAAACCGAATTTATAAAAAACGAACCAAACCGAATTTACTTCGATTTGATTACAATTGTCATTTTAGTCAATCCAAAAATCAAATAATTGAACCGATATTAAACAATCAAACCGAATGTCCACCCCTACCACCAAGGGTCTATCGAAAACCATCTCTCTACCCCACATATATATTGTCGTACATCCTACCTTTCCCATACCCAACTTGTGAGATTACACTGGGTATATTGTTGTGTACATTCTCCTTGCAACGTAAAGTAATTTCGTTCCATTAAAATATATACTAATGAAGGTAACTTGGATTACAAAATGTGACTACTTGCTACAAAAGATGAAGTTGAAAGGACAAACTGCACCCACAACCCTCAAAAATATTACTGCTAAAATTCCGTTGATGACCTCGACAAAATTTATTGGAAAGAACAATCACCCGAGGGAGAAACCGGAGGAGATCAATTGGACGTCGTGGACAAGGGAGTAGTAACGTAGCCATTTCCTGATCGATTTTCCCAGCCTAGTTCAGAAAGATCACTCTCAAAGAAGGATTCGTGGAGAGCCCTTACACATTGTTCCGCTTCATCGTCATTTACTATCAACGAGATATTGACCTATGCATCGGATAGAAAAGCCGAGTGTTATTGGCAAAGAACTAACAAACTTTCTCCAGTAGGCATGATTTACGTATAGCTATGAATAGAATAAACGGTAGATTACCTTGGATGCACCTTGAGAGATCATTTGAACATTGACCCCATTGGTACGCATAACGTGGAAAGCCTGTTGTTTAAATCACGCAAAGAGACACAAATCGGAGTCAGAATAAACTATAGGATAACGAGATTGAGCGAGCTTGAGACGATCATGCAGTACATTGAAGCTAAAGCACCCATGCAATACGTAATTTTTATGTTGCTCGGACTCTTCAAAAATGTTACTGCATTGTGTCGGATCCTACAAAAATGCACTACGATCCGAGACACACCCTTTGATATTTTTGAAGAGTTCAAGCAACATAGGTAATTTTATACCATAGAAACAAGTTCTGGAAGAATAAACAAATGGAAATTCTGCAGATCACTAAATGGATGTCTACGGAGATTGTAAAGTTCAGTAATAAGCGCTCAAAGCACCTTTTCCAGAATCAACGACGACCTCTGGACGTTCCCAATCAGAGAGATGATTGCTCGGTTTTGAAGTAGATTCACAACTGCAATTTTCTCTAGTTCTTCTACAACGTGATCAAGCTCCTGCACGATGCAGTAATTAAGAATGTTAAAATGAACAAATGAAATTAGGAGTATGTAACATATGAGCATACGAGAGTTGAGTCGTTTCAGGAACTGGTAGTGAACACTTGAAATTTAGAAGATAATCGTACGCTTGCCTGTTGAATTAGTTCTCTGCTCCAAAGTTTTGATGGGTCCAACGTCAAGGAAATACTAACTTCACTTGTCGCAACGACATCAACAGATATCCCTAAATCTTCAAAGATGGAGAAAACCTGAACAAGAACTGTATCAGATTCTTGGCTTCGGAGCAAAGTACTCAAAGGTTATTCGGCAACTACTTACCTTTGCAAGGAAGCCAAATTGACCAAGCATACGGGTACTAGCGATATCCAACATGGTTACATTTCGTTTCAGAACAATACTTGTAAGTACCGCCTGCAAGCATAGAGGGAGGAAAATCACATTAGTTTTTCATTATTTCTGCAGATAAATTAATTAGCCAAAAAAAAAAAAGAAGAAGCTCTGACCTTACTCATATCTCTTGTTTTAACAATAACGGTACCGGGAGCTTTAGGATTATACGAGTTTTTAACCCTAACAGGAATATCACCCTCTCTAGCAGGCCGCATGGACTGTGGATGAAGGACCTGTAGAAACATTTCAAAGAGCAGAAGTATCAACGGAGCAGCATAGCTATCCTAAATGCACTTGAAGCTACCAATTTCATTCCATCAATAGTACTCGCTCCGTTTCAATTAGTTTGTCAGCTTTTGACTTGGCACAGCGTTTAAGAAAGAAAAGAAGACTTTTGAATCTTGTGGTCTTAAACTAAAGATACGTGGAATGTAGCAAAATGTCCTTTCGTGTGCCCTAAAACATGACATGAGGAAAGTTGAAATTAACGAGTCGTCAAGAAAAGGAAAGATTGCATTCTTTTTGAAACGGACTACAAAGGAAAGTAAGACAAACAAATTGAAATGGATGGAGTAATAATTTTGGTAGGAAATCGTGTTACTTTGAAGAACGTTTTTAGCTGGCTGGAGGCCGTCACTTAATTCTTGCCATGATTAAATAATCCATGGTTTTTCAACCTCGATTTGATATCTTTTCTATCAAACTACAGATAGCCTGAACCTATAAGAATTGTTTATAGAAACATTTGCAAGTTAAATGCTGTAATCAACTCCGTATGACTCCACCAAATGCCACATCAAATGGTCAAATAAACAGGTCAACAAAGATGATCAAGCTGACGAGTTAAGGGGACAGTGATACAACGGTGCTCCGAGGTCCTAACAAGAGAGATTTTACTCAACAACAAGAATCATCACCTCCAAGAAAGAGGTTCTCCGAAAAACTTCTTGACTAACTCGTCCGAAGGTAATTAGGAAACTAAATCACTAAGACAGGCTACAATTGGCATATCCAAATCAAAGAATTTCTGAAACAGCTAACAATACCTGTGCGCCGAAGTATGCAAGTTCAGCTGCCTCGTCAAAAGTTAGATATGGCACGGTCTCTGCCCGTGGATATATGTTGGGATCACATGTCAAGACACCATCAACATCCTTCCAGACCTGTCAATAACACGACAAACAGATTCAGATCTAGACAGTAATATCACACTTGCTTGATTGCACCTCTTGTGCTTATACAAGGACGAGTGCAAATTAAACATGTATGTTATCACACTGACAGCAGACCCTATGGGCAGGGTCCGGAGAAGGGCCGGACCACAAGGGTCTGTTGAACATAGCCTTAACGTGCATTTCTGCAACAACTTTACCAGTTACACCAAGGTTCCCCTTATTCTATCACACTGACAGCAATTAATAAAAATAGTATATTCAAGATTCAGTGACCAAGTAGTAACCTGAATTTCACGTAATCCTAATGCTTTTCCAATTGTCGTTGCAGTCAAGTCACTACCACCCCTACCTAGTGTAGTGATAGCACAAGTCCTCCAACCCTTCAATCAGATAGATACACAGAACATTGTTATTCAGGAACTGCAATCTCAAGGGAAAAGCAACTCGAAAAAATGCATGAAGTTCAAAATAGAAGCACCTTTCCAAGAAACCCAGTGACAATAGGGATCGCAGGATCACTCATCCAATCACCAGTTAATCTCTTTGCAACAGCAGGATAAGTTGCTTCCAATATATCCGCATTAGTAAAATCATCAGTAGTTATAATACCCATCTCAAATGCATCATACTGCGAGGAAAGACAAAAGAAAATAATCAGCATCTTAATACATAAGGTACCAACATGTTAACAAGATCTAAATAAGTACAAGGAAAAAAGCAGCTAGCATTCTTGTAAAGGCAGGACCGGCATTACAATGATTTTGGAACCTTGACCACTTTTTACACACACGTACATATGTGTGCATGCGCGTGTGATAAGTGGTCAACGTTCTGAAAATCTTATCATTCTGATCCTGCCTTTACAAGAATGTGATTGCATATATATGCGTCTCTGTGTGTGTGAAAGTTTGGAAGTGTGAGAGAGAGAGACAGACCAAGTAAGATGCATGAAGCTAAAAGTATGTCGTAACAAGATTAAGAGAACAAAATAAATGAATTAATTTGGCAAAATATTCCGTGTATCAAGAGGCAGAGAACACAGTATTTTAATGAACTTCAAGAAGTATATTTTTTTGAGATAAACTCCAAGAAAATAGTTATACTCAGTTTATTGCATATTAGAAGTTGGAAACTTTAAAAATGGAGAAACTGACAGCTGAAAGGAACTCCAAATTTCCAGGTCCTATGTGAACATTATCCAAGAAAATATTACATTCTTCTTGTACGGTACAGGATTAGAACTAAACCTGGGGACGGAGGCATACACTTGACTAGATAAGGAAAGGAATGGTCTAACCAGTCAGCATATAGAACATCATGTAGATGGCCAGTAAGTAGGCAACTTATATTTTGCAGCCAATTATGTGTTCAAGAAACTCTTTCTATAACATGCCACAAGTAGTTTGATAATATCCAGGGTAATTCATTTCCTAGACCTATTCTTATTCTGATGATGCTTAGCTTTCTGTTTCATATGCAACAACGGAATAAGTCTTAGAAAGTCCTTTGCATCTAACAATACAAGGCATCATAGTATTATTAATAGTATTCTTTATATGTACTTTTAACGTACTTTTCAGTTTTATTTACTCCTTCCACCCCATTTTATGTGTTGTCATTTCCTTTTTAGTCCATCCCAAGAAAAGACAACTAAAAAATAAACTATAAGAGGGGCAATTTTGTAAACTTTACAAAGTCATAACTCATTTCGTAAACTCCATGCCCGGTCAAAAGGCGACACATAAAATGGGACGGAGGGAGTAATATTTACTAAGACGATGATATGATATGAGCTTAAATGAAGAAATAAGGATTCATATAGCCGAACCCCAACTTGTTTGGGACTGAGGCATAGTTGTTGTTGTTGTGTAGCACCAATCAGGGAAAAAAGTCATGTACTCATCTAAATAATAGCTGGAGAAAAAAAAAACATACTTGGCGGGCTTTTACACCACGTTTATTCAAATATGCGGCAAATATTCTTGTGGACATGCACTCTCCAAAGGAGACCAAGTAATCCCTTGCTCGTGGAGTCAACTCTTTCATCAAAGCAATTCCATTCAAAAGTTGTTCCAGTTCAAGTAGATGCTCTACAAATTTTCCCAATAAGATATGATACGGTTAAAAAGACAAATTTGAGAATTACTTCTCGATGATCTGGTATCCTACTAGCAACAAATAGAAGAACTCATGGACGCAAACAATAAAATACTCATTACAATGGAGCTTCAACTAATCACTTACTTGAAATGGTAGAACTCTCTATTCCAAGTTCGTCTATTGTCCTGAGTCACGCACATAAAATGAGGAATTAGAATAGATCAACGTAATGAAAAATGATTCTGGAAGTAAAATAACATTCATAATGAAGGTTCTCATCTTCACCTAAGATGGAGCTCTTTTACATAAGCCAATTCTTTCATATCGGAAACATTGGAAACACCACAGCTCTCAGCCTTTTCACCAGCCTGAAATGCATATATGCATATAAATAAAGAGAGTTGTAAATTCTTAAAGATCGTTATAATGGTTTTGTGGTTTGAAGCCGTACCAACAAAAGGTTGTTTGTTGTCTTTCCCATTGCGGAGAGAACAATAACAGGTCTCTCTTCCGGAAAGCTAAGAATAAGATCAGCTACTTCTCTCATTCTTTCGGCTGATGCTACTGATGAACCACCAAACTTCATAACGCAGGTTAATTCACCGGGAACCTCCCCAAAAGATTCATTCTTGGGCTCTTTGGGATTAACTACATCGGCTGCTTGTGCTTTACATATCACTCTATGCACTCTTTCAAAACAAGAAGCCTTCAAAGATTTACTTGGTGTAGAAGCAAAGGGGACAATAGCCACAAAATCAAGCTGTGGGAAATGCACGCTTCTTAGGAATAAAGTTGGGTAGGGAGATTTAATCCCACAAAAATGTGACAAGGTTGCCATAATAAATTGGCTAAAGAACCTTTGGAAAAGAGGATGTAAATGACAATAAGGTTCTTTCGACGAATGAAGTGACTCGAATTCGACAAAAAGCAGAGAGAGCCAATTAACTTAGCTAATTAGCTCCCCCTGCTGAAAAGATATTCCGAGAAGTCAAGCAATCCTGCACAATTCAGCAACGAAATGAGCCTACTTCAAATACAAGCATAACAAAACAATACATCAGAACTCCCATTTATAGAAACAATACACTGACATCCCATTAACTTTAAACAACCATATTTGGCAGTACACTAAACGCTGACTAAGATGATAATTAGATTATACATTAGACGAGTTTAACCTATAGGTTATTTATTACATATTTCAAATACACCCTTCATATGGAAATCGTCGTGCAGTAAGCTTTGATAGAGTATTGACAATGAATCCATACTACATATCAGTAATGAGTAGGAAAAATAAGAACTTTGTGTCGTAGAGAAATATAATACTATCAAAGTTTAAAACTTTAATGAAGATCAATAATACAATGAATACGAGAATCTCAAAATCTTTGAAAATGATATCGATATCAAAGGTGTGAAATAAAACAACATCTATTAGGAGCCCAGAGTAACAATCCTCCCAAAGCCAAAACAACATTAACATTATTGTTTCCAAAAGATCATAAAAACTTCATTCACGATTGTTCTATAACATTATTGAAAGAACCCCACCTTCCATTAAACGAATAACAATCATGCCAACAACAAAAACAACATACCTAATGTATTTTCACAAAGTGGGGTCTAGGGAGGGTAAAGTGTATCCAGTCCATACCACTACCTCCACTACCTCAGATGAAGTAGAGAAGCAGTTTGACAGATAGCAGTATAACAAACAAAAAAACATAAACGTAAACAACAAAATGGGATAACATGTTGCTAGATAATAACGGAAAATCATGCCAATCAACAATGATATAGAAATGAAAGATGTGAAACAAAACAAGGTATACGTCCCATCTGTTCTAGCCTTAGTGGACACAGTTACATGGACTGTTTATATTGGGTGGTGGGAAGTGACACGTATGTTGGGAATTTCATGAATTAGTCGAGTTACATGCAAGCTAGCCTACACATCACAATTATCAAAAACAAAAGATATATCAGAACCTCAGATTAACATTTCTCCCATAACCAAACCAACATTAACATTATTGTTTCCAAAAGATCATAAAAACTTCATTCGTGATTGTTCTATAACATTATTGAAAGAACCCCACATTCTGTACAATCATGCCAATACAACAACAACAACAACAACAACAAAAAACACAGTGTATTCCCACAAAGTGGTGTCTAGGGAGGGTAAAATGCACACAGTCCATACCGCTACCTCCAAAGAAGTAGAGAGGTTGTTTCCGATAGACCCCGGCTCAAGAATATACAATCATGCCAATCAACAATGATAAAGAAATGAACGATGTGAAACAAAACAAGTATAGGTCCCATCTGTTCTCGTCTTGGTGGACACAGTTATATGGACTGTTTGTTTTGTGTGGTGGGAGGTGACACGGATCTCGTGAATTTTATGAATTAGTCGAACTGCATGCAAGCTGGCCCCACACAACACAATAATCAAAAACAAAACAAAACAAAACCAACATCAACACAGTGTTATTCCCAAAAGATCATAAAAATTTCATTCACAATTGTTCTATATTCATTCAAGATCATTTACAAGACTAATAAAAAGAACCCCAAAATCCCATTACAGCTCAAAATCAACAAAATAATTAAAATAATAATAATAATTACATAAACACAAGGAAAAAAATTAAAAAAAAAAATTATCTTACCTAATTAAAATTGCTTTTTGAAGCCAAATCTTGAAATTCAGTTAATGGTGTCAATAGGTGAACGTGGTTACAGCTTTGGCGGCTGTATTTTTGTAAAATTTGTTCACTAGTTATATATATCCTTAGGTTTTTGTTGCTTTCTTTTATGATTTTTTTTTTTTTTAATTACTTCATCCCTCTATTTTTATTTGTCCATCTGTTCATTTTAGATATCCAATAATATTTATTTAATATACAAAATTAATGAATAATTTAGCTAATTTTATACATTTTATATTTAGTATTAAATACGATTTATTATCTAATATATTTTCTAAAATATTAAATTTATTATATTCACAGGGTAATATGATAAAATTATCATATTATTCTTTGGATATAATAAATTTAATGTTTTGAGAAATGCATTAGATAATGAAACGTATTTAAAGATATGAGTATTTTTTTCAACTATGTATCAGATATTAATTTTTTTTTCTTTGATTCATCAATATCTAACTCTGATGCTATGGCGAAAATCAACCTCATATATGAAATACTTTCGCTAACAATAATTTCATCACTTTTGTAACTTTTATAAACGATTTTACTTTGTCAAACTCTAAAATGTCTCAAGAGAATCGATATGTTCATGATGAACAGAGTAGGAACGATCAGAGAAGAAAATTTCTAGGAGATTTTGATTGAATGAGCTTGATTTGTTTATTTAAATCTGAAATTATGAACTTTTTGGGAGAAGTATTTATTTTTTGAAAGAATATGATGAAATCAACTTGAATTGATTTTTCAAATTTCAAAAATATGATGTTGTTACGTATTTTATGTATTTTAAATGATAACTTCTTTAATTACGCATGTTAATTGCTCAACTATAGGCTTAATTACCGTTTCTTTTCATTTTTAACCGCATTTAATATGCTAATAATGTATCATAAACTAATGTATCATGACGTAGACTAATGCATCATATATAAAAATTTATGTAATTATTATAAAAGTAGGGAGAGAAGCTAATTAGATAAGAAAGTGTTGAGATTTATGATGTTTATATTTTTTAAAAGTCCAATAATTAGATGATATCAAGTATAAGTTTCACTTGTAATTAAGATTTTTTCTTAAAAGAGTTGGCGAATCATTTTGCTTAAGGATGTGTTTGGTATGATGGAAAATATTTTTCTGGAAAATAAGTTGGTTTTCTACTTATTTTCTCATGTTTGGTTGATGAGTGAAAAATATTTTATGGTGTTTAGTTGGTGAGTAGAGAAATATTTTTTAGAAAAATATTTTCTAGTGTTTGAATGGTAAGTAAAAAAAATTTTTTTTTAGAAAATACTACTAACTGTTAACTAATATATCAGTGTCTCTAACAACTCAACAATTTGTAAGAAATAATTTAAACATAAGAAATAATATCAATATCGAATACTAAAATACTACAATCACTAAATTTAAGCAACTATTAATTAGCAAATATAGGATACACTTTTCAACATTTTGTCAGGACAATCTCAAGATACTATAATCAATAGAAATATAATGGAACGACAAGCTTATTCAACCTCGTGAAACAAGTTACATCGATGACAAGATGAAATATACAATTAGCAAAAGTAACATAGGTATGTCTTCCTCTATGAATATGAAAATAACAATACATTCAACGAACATTGAAAATGGAAACAGTTCGGACTTCACTATTTTTTATTTGGGAAAAGGGTCAAATATGCCCCTCAACTTTGTAAAAAGGTTCAAATATACCCTTCGTTACAAGTTTGGTCCAAATATGCCCTCGCCGTTAAAGTTTAGGAGCAAATATACCACTAAACTTTGCGAAAGGGTCCAAATATGCCCTCTGTTACATGTTTGGTTCAAATATGACTTTGCTATTAAAGTTTAGGAGCAAATATACCCCTTAAATTTGCGAAAATGTCCAAATATGCCCTCCGTTACAACCCATAATAATAATAATAATAATAATAATAATAATAATAATAATAATAAT
>NC_061118.1:1673221-1684424 GCF_002878395.1 Capsicum annuum | reverse complement strand
ATTATTATTATTATTATTATTATTATTATTATTATTATTATTATTATGGGTTGTAATGGAGGGTATATTTAGACATTTTCGCAAAGTTAAGGGGTATATTTGCTCATAAACTTTAACAACGAGGGCATATTTGGATCAAACCAGTAACGGAGGGCATATTTGGACCCTTTCACAAAGTTTAGGGGTATATTTGCTCCTAAACTTTAACGGCGAGGGCATATTTGAACCAAGCTTGTAACGGAGGGTATATTTAGACCTTTTTGCAAAGTTGAGGGGCATATTTGACTCTTTTCCCTTTTTATTTCAAACAGTGAAAAATTGAAGCAAAACACAGTGAAAAATATTTTTCAAATAATTTAATTTTTTGAGAAATGTGAATATGAGTGTTGATGGGGTGACGAAGAGCGGTGGAGGTGGGGATCATAAGTCACATTTATCATTTTCTGAAAAATGACTTCCCTTAGCCCACGAGGAAAATTATTCATCAAATTGAGTTGTTGTGAAAAATATTTTCCCAATATTTCATTACAACCAAACAAGGAAAATAGGAAAACATTTTCCATCATACCAAACACACCCTAAGTCATCGTGCTTTTAATATAACTAGTCCTAGTAGATATGTCTCGCACGTGCCTCTCATACTATTAAGAACAGATTTATAAAAAGCATAAATAATATTTAAAAGATGTGTTTGTATATAAGAATTTAGAGAGAAAATTATAAATTTCAAGTTGATAATTGATCAGGTTTAAGATATTCAATCCAATAATTCTTCCTTCACTTAAGTTCTAATAATTGTTTTGTTTATAATTGGTTGTTAAGAAATTATTATGCCACAATACTAAAAAAAAACTCATCAAATTAGTGGAAACAATCATTAATACTTGTAATAGGTCGTCAGCGGTCCGTTCAAGAAGTTTCGCGCAAAAGTTATTTCGAAATCCGCATCATTCCACATCAATTCATAGGCTAACACCTTTCAAAAGTTACAAAATATCAATAATTTCTGTTGTTTCGCTCATTTGACCCTTTAAAAAATACATCTGCCCCTCTCAAGCAACTAGATCAATTCAATAGGTCGTTAGGGGACCGCCTAAGAAGTTTTGCCCAAAAAATATTCTGGAGCCCACGCCCTCATAAATTCATAAGCTAAAACCCATCAAAAGTCATAAAAAATCAGCATTTTTTGTCATTTCGCTCGTTTGACCTAAAAAACTAGACCTAAAAAACTAACTTCACCCGCCCCTCCCAAGCAACTACATCCATTCAATAGGTCGTTAGGGGTCCGTTAAAAAAGTTTTGCCCAAAAACTATTCCGAAGCCCGCACCCCATCAAGCCATAGGCTAACACCTATTGATAGTCGCAAAACATCAGTAATTCCTGTCGTTCTGCTTATTTGACCTAAAAAAAACCTCCACCTGCCCCTCCCAAGTAACTAGATTCATTTAATAAGTCGTCAGGAGACCGCCCAAGAAGTTTCGTCCAAAAATTATTTTGAAGCCCACATCCCATAAATTCATGGGCTAGTTAACACCCATTGACAGACGCAAAACATCAGTAATTTTAGTCGTTTTGCTCTTTTGACCTTTAAAAAAACTTCATCCTCCCCTCCCAAGTAACTAGATCCATTCAATAGCTCGTTAGGGGACCGCCCAAGAAATTTCGTCCAAAAATATTCTGAAGCCCACATCCCATCAATCCATAGGCTAACACCTATGACAGACCAAAACATCAGTATTTTTTGTCGTTTTGCTCGTTTGACCTAAAAAAAACCTCCACCAGCCCCTCCCAAGTAACGAGATCCATTCTATAGGTTGTCAAGGAATTGCCCAAGATGTTTCGTCCAAAAATTATTTCGGAGCTCGCACACTCATTAATCCATAGGCTAATACCCACCAAAAATTAAAAAAAAAATCAGTAATTACTGTCGTTTCACTCTTTTGATCTAGAAAAAACTCCATCCACCCCTCTCAAGCAACTAGATCCATTCGATAGATCGTCAGAGGCTGCCAAAGGGCTTCCTTTATTTAATTATGTCTTAACAGATTAAGCATGGATTTGCAAAATTAAAACGAATCTAGCAAATTTAACACATAAATTAAATATATATGTTACAGATCACTAAAATTTCAACAAATATTTAAGTCTAAGTACAGCTGTAGACACCATTACCACCAATCACATGTAAAGATTCTGATATATAGTTCCAATAAGACAAATAAGCTTTCTAATAATTTATTTCTCCATTAGTATAAATCACATGTAACATTAAAAGACAAATTTGCTAGCTAAGACAATTTCTGACAATTAAAAAAAAATAAAATATATATATATATATATATAATACAACAACAAACCCAGTGTATTCCCACCTAGTGGGGTCTGGGGGGTAAGATGTACGCAGTCCATACCTCTACCTCTGAAGAAGTAGAAAGGCTGTTTCCGATAGACCCCCGGCTCAAGACACGAGATACCACACAAACACATAGTAAAGCACAGCACAAGATTACATAACATAAATACGGCACCCATAAGTAATATAAAACAGAAGAAAGCACACAGATTCATAATAAAACATGGAACACGGACTCCTAACAAGAATAAACCCCCACCAAGTAATTCCCTACACTAGCGACTCAAACTGGCCCTAGTCCTCTGCCCTAATACGTGTCCTCCAGACCTTCCTATGTAGGGTCATATATATATATATTAATTAATTAAATATAAATTGGAAGAAATTAAATGACAAGTTGTACTATGTTGTTGTGACATATAAATATGGATTATGGGTAGATTGTATTAATCATCATATAATCACATATATTTTCAAAAATTAAGAGATCTTAAATTCCTTAATGCCAGAGTCTTTCCCCATGAATGGTAGTAATGGTGTATATAGCTACAACAAAAACTCCTCATTGCAGGTAAATATATATATATATATATATATATATATATATATATATATATATATAATGTATTTAACACTAAGTTTATATATAGTGTGATTACGAGGTCACGAGCTCAAGTTTTAGAAACAGCCTCAAGCAGAAATGCAAGGTAAGGCTGCATAACAGACTCTTGTGTTTTGGTCCTTCTCTGGACAGTTTATATCGTGTGATCACGAGGTCACGGGTTCAAGTCGTACAAACAGCCTCAAAGAAGAAATGCAAGGTAAGGCTGCGTAACAGACTCTTGTGGCCTGGTCCTTCTCGGACAGTTTATATCGTGTGATCACGAGTTTAAGTCGTAGAAACAGCCTCAAGCAGAAATACAAGGTAAGGCTGCATAACAGTGGTCTGGTTCTTCTCCGGACCTCGCACATATCGGAAACTTTAGTGCACTGAAATTTTTGACTTCACCGCCACTATATGATTATGACCTTAACTAGGAGGAAGTTAGAAACAGCCTCAAGCAGAAATGCAAGGTAAGGCTACATAACGGACTCTTATGGTCTGATTCTTCTCCAGACCTCGCACATACCAGAAGCTTTAGTGCACTGAAATTTCTAACTTCACCACCGCTATATGATTATGACATTAGCTAGGAGGAAGTTATTTCAATGGTTAACTTTTCACATACTATTTTTTTTTTGTGGTTGTTGTAGAGAAGTGTTGCAAATAGTGTAAAAGTGATGCTTAGAGAAGCAATTATTGAAAATCTTGATGTACAAACCAAAACATTTGTTATTGTAGACATGGGATGTTCAGTTGGACCAAACACATTTTTTGCAATGCAAAATGTTGTACAAGCCATAAAACATAAGTACCATTCTACAAGTCCTGAATTTGAATTTCTTGTTTTCTTCAATGATCATGTCAAGAACAACTTCAATATCCTATTCGATTCGCTATTTTCCGATCATCAGAAGACATATTTTCGCAGCTGCAATTCCCGGTTCTTTCTATGGCCGATTGTTCCCCTCGCGCTCTATTCATGTCGCGTATTCTTGTTACGCGTTACATTGGTTGTCTGTGGCACCAAAGGGGTTGATAGATATGAAGAATAAAAGAAGAATTCACTATGATGGTGCTTCTATTGATGTATGGAATGCATATTTTGATCAATTTGAAAAGGACATGGGAGTATTCTTGAGTGCAAGGGCAAATGAGATGGTTCATGGAGGCTTAATTGTTGTTATTTTGCCAGCTCTTCCAAGTGAACAATACTACAAAATTGGATATAAGTTGTTCACATTTCTTGAGTCTAGTCTTATTGATATGGTCAATGAGGTGAGCCATTATACTCTCTTTGGTTCAATTTATGTGTGTCATACTTTTTTTAGTCTCTTTTTTGGAGAAAAAAAGACGTTATCTTACTTTCAACAAATTTAGTAACTCGATAGTTATAACTTATAACATCTGATATGACATGTTTAACGTAATAAGATGGCACATAGGATGCTCACATTTCTTGAGTCTAGTCTTATTGATACACGTAGGACACCACGTAGGACAAGAATTGGCCACGTAGGATACCACAAAGGACACGTGTGTCTACTTGTTCAACTTTATACAAGTTTAAGTGCCTACTAGTGCACACCCAAAGTTGGAGGTCATAGATGTGATTTGATGTCAAGTTAAATGACATGTTTATGTATTATGCCAAATATATAAATAAACACTCAAACTTGACCTCAGCTGGGCAAACAAGTCATTGAATTTCGATAGTGCACGCCAGACGCCTCGACCTGGTCTAATCAACTGACAACTAAACACTCCTACTCGTCCCAACTGTGTTTCTTGGACACAGGACGTTGACGTGCCACATATGATCACTTTGTATATAAGTTGGAGTGTTCACCTGACAGTGGAGACAAGTTAAGGTGTCTAGATGTGCATACTCAAGTTGGACGAGTATTTACATGCTAGCTAAGGCCAAGTTCGAGTGTCTGTATATATATTTCAAAAAGAACTAACACTTTCTTACTATTGGAATTGTACTTTCATTTCAGGGTATTTTAGAGGAATTTCTAGTTGACTCATTCAATTTGCCATTGTATTTTCCCTCTGATGAAGACATGACTAAAGTGGTTGAGAAAAATGGATGTTTTAGCATAGAGAGAATGGAAATGACATGTTTTCAATCTACCATTGATGCAAAAAGTCACATAAGACATCATAGAGCTGGTTTAGAAAAAGTATTCAACAAACATTTTGGAAGTAAAATTACAGATGAAATGTTTGAGAGGAGTTTGGCAAATACTAATGAGCTTTCTGCATGGTTGGAAACTGAATACTCCAAGACTACAAGGCAGTTGTTCATGGTTTTGAAATGTAAAAATTAATAACTTTGTAATAAAGGTGGTCCATCAATTGCTTTTGGGTGCTATCCCTGGTGTTCTTTCCGATCTTGCGATGAGCTTTAGTCGTTTCGTTGCAGAAGAAGCAGTTACGAAGTAGCCGTTCTTTGTTGGAATCTATCGTACGAGATGTCCAGTGTTATGAGGAACGTTGGGACTTCACTTTACCTTTTTTGTTTTTATGCTTTTATACTGCTATTCGTTCTGAGTCGGGGGAGTCTATTGGAAACCGTCTTTCTCTCTTTACTTTATTTGAGGCAGTGTTATGGACTGCATACACTTTATTTCGTGGGAACACACTGAATATATTGTTGTATCAACTGCTTTAAATAAATTTGGTTTCAACCTTAGCCAACTAATTTTATTAAATATTTATGATTATTTGTTTTTCATTAAAATATTCCTTTTTTCAATCCCACTTATTCTTGGCTTTATCTTGAGTTGACAGATAACTATGATTGGTAATTCACACGATCTATTTAATAGGTCGTCAAGAGTCTATCAAAGAAGTTTTATCTGAAATTGACTCGGACACTCACACATCTTCCATCAATTCATGGGTTAACACATACGGAAAATCGCAAACAATCTACGAATTTGAGTACTTCCGTTCATATGCCACAAAAAAGGCCTTGTCCGCCCCTCCAAACGCATATGATCCATTTAATAGGTCGTCAAGAGTCCACCCAAGAAGTTTCACCCGAAACCAACTCGAACGCCAACATTCCCATCAATCCATGGACAAAAATGCATGATTTTTAGTACTTTCGCTCATATGCCACAAAAAAGGCCCTGTCTGCCTCTCCAAACCAACACGATCTATTTAATAGATCGTCCAGAGCCCACCCAAGAAGTTTCGCCCAAAATCGACTCGGACACCCACATTCCCCATTAATCCATGGGCTAGAACACATGAAAAATCGCAAAAAATCTATGATTTTTAGTACTTCCTCTCATATACCACAAAAAAGACCCTGTTCGACCCTCCAAGAAGTTTCGCCACAAACCGACTTGGACTCCCACAACCCCATCAATTCATGGACTAACAAACAAAAAAAATCTTAAAAAATACATGATTTTAGTACTTTCGCTCATATGCGACAAAAAAGCCCTGCCCACCCCTCTAAACCAACGCGATCTATTTAACAAGTCGTCAGGATCTCACCGAAGAAGTTCGTCAGAAACCAACTCGGATATCCACATTTTCATCAATCCATGAGCTAACACACACGACAAATCATAAAAAATCCACGATTTTTAGTACTTCCGCTCATATGCCATAAAAAAATGTCCTACCCGCCCCTTCAAACAAATACGATCCATTGAATAGATCGTCAAGAGTGATTATTTTTTTTCAAATATCACTCTCATTTTTAAAAATTATTTTTAATGTCCAAGCATTATATGCAAGTGATTATAGATCACAAATTTACAGATTTTTGAGTAACTACTTGAAAAATTCCACATAACTTTGATTGCAAACTTATAACATTGAGACCATTGATTATACAAAATCTACCAATAAATCTTAATCAATATTATAATATGAATTTACTATTTATAATCGTGGAACATGCAGTTTATTTTCCTTAAAATATATCAATTGAAATGTGTGAACTTTATAGACAAATTATAAATCATTAGATATTAGAGAAATACATAAATTAAATAACCCCCTTAATAAGTTATCCACAACGATTGATAGATGTTAATTTCGTCAATAAATAAATAGACGCCCTTACACATGTATGTCTCGTGGATCCCTCATGCCGACATGAAAAAAAAAATTGTCTTTTGTTGAAAATTTAAGCGCGTAACCCCTCTAAACCTGTCATAATTTTTTTTTCTTTTTAAAAATTTATTAATAGATTCTTAATATAATTAAATTTTGAATCATCTACTTTTCAACACTCCAAATGTAACAAACACTTGTAAAACAAATATATCATAAAATTACTTTAATGTATAAAACAAAGTAGTTTTATAACTTTAATGTTATAATGGATAAAATTTAAGATGACAATTGATTTAATGTAAGCCAATTGTTTGTTGTTTTCGTTGTTTTAATATATATATATATATATATATATATATTATTTTTTTTTCTATTGTCTTCTGGTTTTGAAAGGAGTTGAGGGGGCATTATTATCATTATTGTTCGTTCATATATAAATATATCATTATGTTACTATCATTATTGTTGTATTTTTGTCATTGTGATATTTAAAATATATATATATTAATTAATTAAATATAAATTGGAGGAAATTAAACGACAAGTTGTATTATGTTATTGTGACATTTAAATTAAATATGAATTATGGGTAGATTGTTTTAATCATCATATAATCACATAGATTTTAGAAAATAACATATCAATATAATTAAGCAAAATTTTAATTGAACATATCAAGAAAGAGATCTTATATATGTCATCATCAAAATTATTGTCTTTAATTGGAAATAATTCAAGGTTTGCTAGCTAAATTGTTAATCTATATATTTGTAGGTTTTTGGCCAATTAAAGCTGTAAGAAAAAAATTAAGAGATAATCAAATTCATTAATGGCAGAGTCTTTCCCCATGAATGGTGGTAATGGTGTATATAGCTACACCAAAAACTCCTTATTGCAGGTAAATATATATATTTAGTTTATATCGTATGATCACGAGGTCACAGATTCAAGTCGTGGAAATAACCTTTGGCAGATAAACTGGAAAGTATGTCACATAAATTGAGGCACAGTGCCGGAGCCACCTTTGCTCCAGGGGGTTCGTCCGAACCTCCTTCGACGGAAAATTATACCATTTTTACATGGTTAAAAAAAAAAAATTCATGCATATACAGTAGATATTGAACCCCTTCGACTAGTTCGTATGTTTACTTCTGAACTCCCTCAGTGAAAATCCTGGCTCCGCCACTGTCGAGGTACATGAAGTAACTATTTTGAGCTCTATTTGGTGTCCAAACTTAGATAAATTTGTTCTGAAGTTAGGTACAATAATATGTTCTAAATTCTTGTAATGCAAGAATTAGCATAGGGAAATATGGAGCATATTACTCACCTATATACTTGACTGAATTAAACACCGTTCATCAAAAAATTATACTATGTATAAAAGTCATCAAATATTACTTCCTTGCACATAAATATATTAGTAAATATTGAACATACTGAATTGAACATTCTTAGTGAAATTTCTGACTTTGCTGTCGTGATATGATTATGACCTTAGCTTTGAAGAAGTTATTTCAATGATTAACTTTTCACATAATTTTTTTTTTAAAATGCACTTTTTCCACCCTAAACTATACACGAAATTGTTGAGACACACCCAAACTTTAGGAGGGACCTGTTACCCCCCTGGACTAATTAAAACTGAATTTTTGGCAACCTTAGTGCCTACGTGGTGCCACGTAGGCACTAAGGTTGCTAAAAATATGGTTTTAATTAGTACAGGAGGTAATAGGACCCTCCTAAAGTTCGAATGTGTTTCAGCAATTTCGTATATAGTTCAGGGTGAAAACAGAGCATTTTTTCATTTCTTTGTTTTTTTTGTAGAGAAATGTTGCAGATAATGCAAAGTTGATGGTGAGAGAGGCAATTATTGAAAATCTTGATATACAAACCAAAACATTTGTTATTGTAGACATGGGATGTTCAGTTGGACCAAACACATTTTTTGCAATGCAAAATGTAGTACAAGCCATAAAACATAAGTACCACTCTACATGTTCTCAAATCGAATTTCATGTTTTTTTCAACGATCATGTCACCAATGATTTCAACGTCCTGTTCGAATCGCTCTTTTCCGATCATCAGAAGACATATTTTGCAGCTGCAATACCCGGTTCTTTCTATGGACGATTGTTCCCCTCGCGCTCTATTCATGTCGCGTATTCTTGTTACGCGTTACAATGGTTGTCTAGGGTGCCAAAGGGGTTGATAGATAAGAAGAATAAAGGAAGAATTCACTATGATGGTGCTTCTATTGATGTGTGGAATGCATATGTTGATCAATTTGAGAAAGATATGGAAGTGTTCTTGAGTGCAAGGGCAAATGAGATGGTTCATGGAGGTTTAATTGTTCTTGTTTTGCCATCTATTCCAAGTGAACAACATTCCAAAATTGGATATAGGATATTCACATTTGTTGAGTCAAGTCTTATTGATATGGTCAATGAGGTGAGCCAACTCATAACCTTAATTATGCTCTCTCTTTCAATTTATGTGTCATACTTTTTTGGTATAATATATAAACAGTACCTTTAACCAGGGGCGAATTCAGAATTTTTAGTGAGGGGGTTTAGTAGTACATATACGGACTAATCGAAGGGGGTTCAACCTCTACTATTTATATATAAAAAAAAAATTTACCATGTAAAAATAGTATAATTTTTCGACGAAGGGGGTTCGGATGAACTCCTGGACCCTATGTAGATCCATCACTGCCTTTAACTTGACACCAAATTATAATTATGTCCTTTAACTTTGTCAGTGCACAAAAAGGCCCTTAAATTATATTAAAAAACGAATAAAAAAACAATCTAACTCTGCAACTTACATGCGTGAAACTCAATCGCTCCTACGTAGATTAGTAATCCACTCAGATTCTGCCATCTAATAAAAAAGACACATTATAACTATGACCTTTAACTTTGTCAACGCACAATAGACCCTTTAACTATACAAAAGTTGAACAAAAAAACACTTCAATTCTAACTCTGACGTGCGTGATTTTGTGTGTATACATGCATTTTGCCAGGTAGGATTAGAGTGTTTTTTTGTTCAGCTTTTGTATAGTTAAAGGTCCTACTCGTGCACTGGTAAAGTTAAAGGTCATACTTATAATGTGATGTCAAGTTAAAGGTCTTGTTTATGTATTATACCTACTTTTTTCGACTGTTTTTCGAGGAAAAAAATTAGGCGCAATACATAAATATGCCCTTTAACTTGGTTGCAGATCATATTTATGACCTCAAACTTTGAGTGTGCACAAGTAGACATACACTTAAACTTGTATAAAGTTGAGCAAGTAGACATGTATGTCCTATGTGGCATCCCACGTGGCTAATTCTTGTCCTATATGGCATCCTGTGTGTGTTGAATGCTTATCTCTTCTTATATCATAGCACAAAAGGGTGTTGAATGTTGTACCACTGCGTGAATACATGTACACTGAGTGTGTAAAGATCTGAAGTGGTCCAGCTGGATAAATATATGCCACAGAAATACGATAATAAATAGTTGAGGGAGTTATAGACCCGCAAAGTTGAGGCATGCTACAACAATTTTCGCCAAAGTTTAAGTATATTTCTGACTCTTTTTCTTCTTCTTTTTTTATATTGAAATTGTACTTTCAGGGAATCGTAGAGGAATCTCTAGTTGACTCATTCAATTTGCCATTATATTTTCCCTCTGACGAAGACATGACTAAAGTGGTGGAGAAAAATGGATGTTTTAGCATAGAGAAATTGGAAATAACATGTCTCCAATGTAATATTGATGCAAAAAGTTTTATAATTCATATAAGAGCTGGTTTTGAAGGAATATTTACCAAACATTTTGGAAGTAAAATTACATATGAAATATTTGAGAGGACTTTGGGAAAAATTGAAGAGATTGAGGCATGGTTGGAAACTGAATATTACAAGACTACAAGGCAATTGTTCATGGTTTTGAAATGTAAAAAATTAATTTTGTAATAAAGTGGTTCATATTTATATATATTGGCTTTGAGACATTCATGACCTATTTTATATTTATGGACGAGATAAGCATCCAGTATCCCTGAACTATGATCAAAGTTGCTATGATACACTTCAATTTCACAGGGGTTCTATTACCCATCTGAACTCAATTTTAGCTCATTTTTGACACCCTTAGCCTTAGATGCTGA
>NC_061118.1:1656305-1670221 GCF_002878395.1 Capsicum annuum | reverse complement strand
TCAGCTAAAAAGATTGACAAAATAAAATACGTTAAAATTTAGTTCGGGAGGGGGCGGGGGGTACTAGATGCTTATCTCTTTATCGACTATCAATTTCTTCGAATAAATTTAGCTTTAGACAACTAGTTTTGTTGAATTGTTTATGATTGCTTGTTTTTCATTAAAGCATTGATGAGCAAACTTAGGGCCCCATTGTTTATCTTGATAACTTTAGGTGCCTAAACATTAAATAATTGTGAAGATAATTGAATGTAATTCTCTTAAAACTTAGACCTTTTATGTGTTAATAATTTTGATATATGCTTTTAACCATTTCATGTCACTATATATGTTTCATCAAATACACTAGAAAAACAATAATAATGAAGAGAAAACTAAAAAATATATTGTTTGTTCTTTTCATTTTGCAATCTTTTTTAGTTTCACTTTTGGTTTGATTCTTCAACAATTTTTAAAGATGTCAAAATATTTTAAGGTTTAATTCTATCAACAACAGTTGCGGTGAAATGATAAGCACTTTTTCATCATTAATCAGATGCCTCGAAGAGTGCTTTACCACCAATTTCGGATGTTCCGGGAGAATCCGGATTCAGTACGATATCGAACGCCAGAGTGAAAAATTAAGAAAAATAAAAAGAAAAGGTTTAACTCAACAAAAAAAACAAATAACATTAAAATACATCAAAATTTCATGATATTTATTTGAAATAGAGAAAAAACTTCACTTCACTATGCCCCCATTCCCTTTTCATTTTATATGCCAATAATAAACAAATAAATAAATAACTCTGCCATAAAACTCAAAGCTCTATATTTTACCCATGATATATACATAATACAAGTAAATTTGTAAATATAATTAATTACAACCTTTCTACCCTGAATTATAGATCTCGACTTCCAGGTTTGTGAATGAAGTCAAAAGCAGTATAAAGTGAAGACGATAGAGGATTAAGAGCATATATTCAACAAGGAGAATTTAACGCGCAAACAGATTTTCCCTCTTTCCAGGTCCAATTTGGCCCCGGTGACGGACCAATGACCCGGATTATCCAATGGGCCTCTACACAATTGTGTTGTGTCCACAAATTTTAGTAGCTTTTGTGTTTGGACGGGGACCGGTGGGCCGGTTGGGTAAACGCCCGAATCCACGACGACCGGTTTATCGGATAAAAAACCGGGTATCGAGGATGCACCACTAATAGTCGATAAAAAACTGGAGGATGATTTCGTGCTATTGTCGGAGGCACATTGCATCCACTGAGACTGTACGATGCATGAGTTTGAAACTTTAGAATATAACAACCTGAGATGTAGTACGCTCTTCGTATCGTGTTTTTTAACGTGAAGCTGAGCGCCTGTTACGATAAAACTAAAGCCATTCTCATAAGGTGCCCAATTCGGATCGTATTTTACCGGCGCCGTGCATACGTGGGAGAATTTTTTCCATTGGATGGCTTCCAAATATCCATCATCCAGTGTGTCTTCCGACCCGCGCCACGTCAGCGGGTCATCTATTTTGTCTTGGAGTAGTACTGGTGTGTTTACCAAGTGTTGTAGATGTATGGCCAGCCTGAAACACCTCTAATTAGTTGAAATTCTTGATGGAGATTTCTGTGTGTATATTTATATTATTCTTTTTTTTTTAACGCTACAAATAATAATTACGTCACATAAAATGAATATATTTGGTTAGGATAAAAAAATACCTGTCACATTTCACTCCTTCAAGATAAAGTCTTATGCCAGTTACTGGTGTCTTTCCAACAATTACCTGATAATATAGTAAAGATATAACATAATTAATTTCGATTTTCGATCCAGATATTCAATGTGTACATTAGATACGAGCGATATAGCTTTACATACATCTGGATTATACGTCATAACAAGTCTTTTTTTTAATTCTTTAAACTCGGTATTCAGTCAGATAACGTCACATAAATCGAACCAAGGGAGTATTAATTAGAGATTTTTACCTGAGTTGGGTTTACATATAACTTTGGGCCCATCAAATTGAAATTAAGAAATGGAGGTCTAATGGACCTATTTGTTGTTGGGCCTAATGGAAGATCATTGTGAATAGGGGCCCAAATTTTATGGGCTTGGAAATCCAGAAAGTACTGCAAATCTGCTATAGGTGGCTTGTCTGCACAAAAAATACAATATTTTAATTTAATATAAAAAATATACATTAAATTATTCAAAAAATAAAAATATACAATCTGTATGAAATATACATTTCAACTAACATATTTTCCCACCATTTAATGTTTGAATTTATTATCAAATACACAAACCTTACTCATATCTCAGGAAAACAGACTCTCGATTTAAGTAAAAGTAGATCGAAAAAAAAAAAATAACAAGAGAGAAGAAGCCAAAAGACAATACTAAAGAAAATATGACAAAACTAACCTAAAAAGACACACTATAAAAAAGTAATACGATAGTCGAATTGCAAGAAACTATCAGAGTAATACTGCGAGCCTTACAACTACTAGTGGACTAAGCATCGCGCATTCAATATAGGGTTTCGAAAAAAGGCCTTATCCTAGGAGATGTGATGTAGGCAGGGGCAGCCTATCATGACGTAAGTATCAGTAACTATTCCACAACTCAAATTCATACATAACCTATAGGTTATATATTTATAAGTTATAACTATATCGGTAGTGTAATTTTGAGACTACATTTTTAAAAAGACACTCTGATGCACAAGCGTACTGCACTTGCACAACCTCCGATTCAGGCATTACGTAAGGGGTTGTGATATTGGCAGTTCACCCTGACGCAAGCACCAATAACTAATTCTACGACTCAAATTTGTGAGCTATAGATTGTGTAGATCACACAGAGATAACTATATCATTGCTATGAATTTGAGACTACATAAAAAAGATAGTTTAACGCACAAGTGTCCCACACTTGCACAACGTTCGATTCGGGCAATACCTAAGGGGTTGTGATATTGACAGTTCACCCTGACGCAAGCACCAATAACTAATTCTATGACTCATAGTTGTGACCTGTAGATAGTGTAGATCACACAGACATAACTATACTATAGATTGTGTAGATCACACAGAGATAACTATACCGTTGCTATGAATTTGAGACCACATTAAAAAGATGGTCTGATGCACAAGCGTCCCGCACTTGCACAACGTCTGATTCGACGCAAGCACCAATAACTAATTCTACGACTCATATATGTGACCTCTAGATCGTGTAGATCACACAGAGATAACTATACTGTATATCCTGTAAATCACACAGAGATAACTATACCGTTGCTATGAATTTGAGACTACATAAAAAGGACAGTCTGATGCACAAGCGTCCCATACTTGCACAACGCCCGATTCGGGCAATACCTAAGGGGTTGTGATATTGGTAGTTCACCCTAACGTAAGCACCAATAACTAATTCTACGACTCATACATGTGACCTCTAGATCGTGTAGATCACATAGAGATAACTATACTATACTGTATATCGTGTAGATCACACAGAGATAACTATACTATAGATCATGTAGATCACACAGACATAACTATACTATAGATCGTGTCGATCACACATAGATAACTAATTCTACGACTCATATATGTGACCTCTAGATCGTGTAGATCACACATAGATAACTATACTATAGATCGTGTAGATATAGATAACTATACTATAGATCGTGTAGATCACACAAACATAACTATACTATAGATCATGTAGATCGCATAGACATAACTATACTATAGATCGTGTAGATCACAATAGATCATGTAATCACACAAACATAACTATGCCACAGATCATGTCGATCACACATAGATAACTATACTATATATCATGTCGATCAGACATAGATAACTATAGTATAGAATATAGATCGTGTCGGTCACACAGAGATAACTATACCGTTGCTACAAATTTGATACTACATAAAAAGAGAAAAGTATTTTTTTTTTTTTGGCACTTACATCTAAGATAAAGGTTGATAGCATGTGATAAAAAGCCTTTGCCAGGAACACCTTTGAGAAGTGAAGTAATAGGAATGAAGCTAAAAGCAATAGCATCTGGCATTGATGGCACTGTTAGAAGCCATTCACTATGTGTATTTGCTGTTAAATCTCCACCTCTTTTTGAACATATCACAGTAACACCCTGCAAAAAAATAAAAAAATTACAATTTCTTTATTGAGTAAATCATCTAGTACTCCTGGATTATGACCAAATTTGCTACGATACATTCAGACTTCACGGGGATCCAATTACAACCCTGAACTAAATTTTAGCGTATTTTCATCAACCTTTTTATCTGACATGGCATCTTTTGTCAACCTTCTTAGCTGACGTAGCACCTTTTGTCAATCTTTTTAGCTGATGTGGCACCTTTGACGTGGGTCTCATTTTATGTATTTAAGGTGTCCTATTAGAATCATGAATTAAATTTTAGCGTATTTTCTTTAACCTTTTTAGCTGACGTGACACTTTTTGTCAACCTTCTTAGCTGACGTGGCACCTTTGACACGGGCGCTATTTTATGTATTAAAGATGTCACGTCAGCACAAAAGGATGAGAAAATTACGTTAAAATTGAGTTCAGGAGAGTAATAAGACCCCTATAAAGTTAGAATGTGTCGTAGCAACTTTGACCATAGTTCGGGAGTATGAATGCTTTTATCTTCTTTATTTGATTGTAACTAATTTTTTAGTAAAGGAAAATAATATTTCTTCCACCATTTTATTCATGCTTCAATTTCCTAAAAATTGTGTTTTTAAGTGTCAAAAGAGAATCTTAGAGTTATGATAAAATTATTTTCGTATGACTCATAGGTACAAATTCAAATCGTAGAATCAACCACTAATGTTTGCTCCATCCGGCTACGTAGATGGCCTATATCACACTTTTTTTGAGAATACAGTCCTTTCAAAGTACTATGTGAACGCATGATACTTCGTGCACAAAAAGAACTTTATTCATTTTGTTTATTGATTGTCAACCAAAAGCTAAAATTTGATTTCTTGATTTTTCTAGCTAGAATGTATATAAAATTATCTCACCTTGAATTATTTATTCTTAGAGATATAGTTGTTAAATATTGACTTGAAAATCTTTAAGACTTCTTATATTTTGCTATTTTTGGGGGGTAAATTCAAAGAATGTCTAATGTGTGATTGAAATATATATGTTATTAGAAGTTTTCTAATGTCAAAAGTTTACACTATTAGCTGGAGAATTGGACCTATGACTATGTATGATACAAATCAATGCAAGAAAATTAACCTACCAATAACAAAATGAAAAATAAAAAATGTTTCATTCAAGTCTTTTTTGGGGTTTTTAGAGGTCAAATAATATTTTTGGTATTATTAAATTACTAATTTAGTTTCATTATGAAATACTATATGAAAGAATTAATATGTAAGTGCATTTTTTCAAATATATAACAATGGAAAACAAGAATTTTGAAAATTAAAATATAAAATTAATCAACTTACATTTTTTGTTGTAGTTGATGGGAAGCTGCGGAAGACTTTTGGTTGTGGATCAAAAATATTGAATGCCTCCAGAGACTGCAATTACGGAAAAAAAAATCATCAAGATTTGAAGTTTACAGATTCGAGATTCTAGTATTTTAAATTAATATATATATTTTTAGAGTAAAGCTAGCATCTAGTTTTCCTGAACTATGATCAAATTACGAGGGTCCTATTACGCACACCCCCCCTCCCCGCGCGCCAAAAAAAAGAAATTAAATTTTAGCGTATTAGTGTTATCTTTTATAGCTGACATGGCACCTTTTGTCAACCTTTTTAGCTGACGTGTCATCTTTGTCATGGGCTTATTTTATGTAATAAAGGTGTTTAGTTAGCTCAAAAAGGTGACAAAAAATATGCTACAATTGAGTTCAGGGTGACCCCTGTAAAGTTAAAGTGTGTCGTAGCAACTTTGGCCTTAATTCGAGGGGGTACTGGATGCCTATCTCTATATTTTAATACAGATACAAGGTTAGGACAAAAGCTACTAGTTTGACCGAACCCGTAACTGAAGCGCTAGCTAGTTCTGTCTATGTGTCTATCCTTAATTAGAGGTCGATCTCAAATTTGAGTCCTAGGTAGGATAACAATCCTTATAAGAAGCTCTTCTCCTTTAATAGGTCTTACGTGTTGAGAGTCCAGTTTAGCAGGGCCAGGAGGTTCATCCGAACCCTTTTCGACAAAATATTATACTATTTTTATATGAATAGAAATATTTTTTATGTAGCTAAAGTAGATGTTAAATCCCCTTCTTCTAGTTCATATGTTTACTTCTGAACCTCCTCAATAAAAACTCGAACTCCATCACTGCAGTTTAGTCAAAACTCTAATACAAATATCGAACACCGAGTCAATACCAAACCTGATGCCTTTGTTCTCTTGACTTGCATTGGTGTGGAGAAAAGTTACACATGCCATTGAATAATTGATCACCAAGTTCATCCAATTGGTTCTTGAGTTGTGATGGTTCCATGTTTGATAATTTGTCTTGCCTTACTAGGACCACATCTTGTCCACCTATGCTTAGCCCCACAATTATATGTGTACCATATTTCTCAATAAACCTATCACAATTAATAAACAATTAATTTCATTGCATTAAAAAAAAATATATAATCAATTAGTCATACATCAAATATTGATTGATATAGACTCCGTAGAAATAAATTCTTGACGTAATTGATAAAATTGTGTTGTATGATCAAAAAATCATGGTCATGGGTAATTAAGCAGCGGGGGAATCAAAATTTTCTAAACAAACGAATTAATCGAAGGGAGTTCAACATCTACTATATATATATACAAAATAATTTTAACCATGTATATATAATATATAATATATAATTTTTCGCTGAAAAGGATTCGCTTGCAAAAATAAAGATAAGTTTACGACCAATAGAATCTTGTGATTCGCCCTGTTTCTGTACTCCGCGCATAGTGAAAATTTAGTACATCGAAATGCTCAATTAACAACTACTTATAAATTCTTTTTCTGTTTATACTCCTCTATTTTTCAAGTTTTGGATCGAACTAATTCGTAGACACTAATAATTCATTAGAGAAAATTAAATTAAATTAATTGGATCTTGTTGAACTGAGACGCTCGACTAATTTTTGAATACGAGATATCCATCCTTCATTTTGATTGTGCGATAATTATACAGAATCATTTTTTCATAAAAAGCGCTTTAACCATAAAGTAAAACTTTTCAACATGAATTCAAATTAATTGAGCCCCACGGAATAAAAATAAAGGTGGATTGTCATCTTTCTACACTATAGTATACCTTATCTTCTTAAAAAACTAAATGATTTTTAAATGAATTCAATTTGACTAAAATAAATTCTAGTTAGACTTATTCTTCCCATTGCCAAGTTTTCTTTCTTCAAATTTTTACATTTGTGATAAGTAATTACTCATAACATAAATATATATAAGTAGACTTGGTCAAAAAAAAATAAAAAATTATGAACCTGTATAATTTTATTTAAGAAAAAGAGAATAATTGATTTTTGACTTCTACTGTTCTCTATTATTGAATTAGTAACCAATTGTTTAATTAAGGTCAATATTATTGCCCATATTTGGACGCCATTAACTAAGGATCAAGTGGTCTAGCTAAGCAAATATATGCCACAGAAATACGGTAATAAATGGTCTAGGGGCGTCATAAGACCCCCCCCCCCCGCAAAGCTGAGGTGTGTTACAATAACTTTCATCAAAGTTTAGATATATTTCGAACCTTTTTTCCCAAAGAAAATTTAAAAATAGAGTATTTTCCTCCTAAATAAATCTCACGCAGCACAATTCTAATTAATCGAATCTCAAAACAAATATCAAAAATTAAAGAGAAAATGCTCTATGTCCACCTTAAACTATACGCGAAAAAACTGAGATACAACCAAATTTTAGGAGGGACTAATTAAAATCGTATTTTTTACAACCTTAGTGCCTACATGGTACATACGTGGCACAACACACTGAAGGGTCCACTTAGGCACATGTGTGTGCCACGTATGTGCTACATAGACACTAAGATTGTCAAAAATATGATTTTAATTAGTCCAGAGGAGATAGGATCCTCCTAAAATTCAAGTGTGTCTCAGTATTTTCGTATATAGTTCTAGATGAAAATAAAATATTTTTCCAAAATTAAATAAGAAAAAAATAAAAAAGAGGAATATTTTTAATTACCTTGCAAGTGCAGCAGGATCCCAAGTAGAAGGAACATCATTAATAACTTGATCATTTAAAATAAGTGAATATCTATCAATATGAACATCAAATAATATGATGAAATAACCATCAAGTCCCAAATATTTTGTATTTGATGCATCAATTGACCATGAACCACTTTCAAATCCAAACATTGAATTAAATAATCCTGATGGTATTTTTCCTGCCACTGAACTTCTCCTATTAATATATTCAGACATCTGTCACACACACAAAAAAAAATTAAAAAAATCAAATGATTTTTAAATAATAATAATAATAAATATTTAGGATATATGTTTGGTACGAAGAAAAATATTTTTTCAATTCTTTCATGTTTGATTCGTCTGATAAGAAATAAAATGGCATTTCATAGAAATTGTTTCCTTCCTACCCCCTAACATCCTGCTAGTGATGAAGTCACGAATTTAGTTAAAAGTGTTTAAAATTTAATACACATATAGAAAGTATTTTTAATCTTTCTCTCTCTATGTATATATATAAGATATTTGTTTATATGTATAATATAATTTTTTGATAAAGAATATTCAACGGACTATAATAAGCTATACATACACAAATACTCTTACGTTTCATTTGAACATAAAAATTATAATTTTTCAGAGTTAGAATTAGAGTTGGTGTTTTGTTTTAATCAAGAATATAAATTAGAATTGTTTTTGAAATTTTATAAGAAATATGCCTAAAATCAATGTTCTAAAATTGATGGCGCTAGCAGAATTTTCATCCAAGATCATTTACTAGGAATTTTAATCCGAAATCAATTTCTTTACCATTAACTGACATATAACCATGTAGGATGAACATAAAATTCGACGTACAATTTCCATCGAAAAGGCCTCAATATATCTTGCCAGGGTACAGTAAAAATAAGTTTTACTTTTTTAAAAATCATTTTCATCAGAGTGAATAATTTTTATAAGCAAACACTATTATTTTCACTTTTTTACTAAAATAAAATAACTTTTCAGAAAAAAATATAAAAATTCTCGTGATCAAACTCTTACCCAAATAAATTTTCTCCTAACTTATCAAACACTAGAAACTAAGTCCAAAACCTACATATTTTTCAAGAAAAAAAAACATTTTCATTCCAACCAAAAACTCCATTAAAGAACTTGTTGAGAGAAAAAAAGAAGAAAAAAAGAACATAAAATAAGAAATTATATTATTTTTACATGATTAAAAATATTTATATATATATATATAACAAATATTTAACCTCCTCAGTTAGTTCGTATATTTATAAATTTTCTCAATAAAAAATCTGACTCCCCAACTAACAGTGCTAGTATAAAAACACCTTAAAGAACTTATTGAGAAAAGAAGAAAGAAGCTATAATAAGAGATTGATATAATAACATACTTAGATAAATTTTCTGTTTACTTATCAAACATCAAAAAAAATTCCAAAAAAATACATTTTTCATTAAAAAAAAAATAAAAAAAATCATTCCAACCAAATACTCCATTAAAGAACTTGTTGAGAGAAAAAGAAGAAGAAAGATAGAATAATAAATTATATTATTTTTACATGATATATATAAATATATATTCTCAGCTAATTCGTATATTTATTTCTAAACATTTTCAATGAAAATTCTGACTTTATATATTTACTTTTAAATTTTTTCAATAAAAATTCTGACGTCGTAAAATTTTTTCAATAAAAATTCTGACTCTACGACTAATAGTGTTGTACAACACACCCTTAAAGAACTTACTGAGAAAAGAAGATATAATAACATACTTGAATAAATTTTCTGCTTACTTATCATTTATCAAACATCAGAAAAAAAATCCAAAAAAACACATATTTTTCAAGAGAAAAAAACATTTGCATTCCAACCAAATACTCCATTAAAGAATTGTTGAGAGAGAAAAAAAGAAAGAAACAACATACAATAAGAAATTATATTATTTTTAGGTGATTAATATATATATATATATAAATATTAAACCTTCCTAGGTTAGTTCGTATATTTACTTCTAAACTTTCTCAATGAAAATTCTGACTCCGTGACTATACTTAATAAATTTTCTGCTTACTTATTAAACACCCGAAAAATTTTCAAAAAACACATATTTTTCAAGAAAAAAAAAACATTTTCATTCCAACCAAATACTCCATTAAAGAACTTGCTGAGAGAAAAAAAGAAGAAGAAAGAATATATAATAATAATAAGAGATTAATATAAAAACATACCTGATTAAAATCAAGAATATCAGATTGAAATCTAACTCTATCACCTTTATCACATTTAATATCAGTTGATACATTTTCAAATTTTCCAAAACCAGGCACCATCAATTCTTTTCTCAATTCTTCATTTAATAACACTATTTTTTCATCACCTTTACAATACTTTAATCTAAAATCACAGGTTAAATCAAAACCTTTGCCTAAACTATTGATTGCCCTCTCTACTATATTGTTTTTCCCATAATAATTACTCATTTTTTTGGACTTTTTTTTGGAGGGGTTAATTATGTTGCTATTTGAAGAAGAAAGAAGAAGAAGAAGAAGAGGTGATAATGTGTGTGAATGTTAATTAAGACTATAGTTTTAATTTATTGATTTATATATATATATATATATAAGAGAAGAAATTAAAATGAGAATATATGACTTGATAGGAAGGTCTGTGGGAAAGTTCATTCTCTTTCTTGTTTGTTAGCTGCTATATACTCCCTCCCTTCTAAAAAAAAATATGAATTTTTAATAATATTTTAATTTTAACTTTTTAATATTTAGAATTATAAAATTAAAGAATATTTTGATGTATTTGATATAATTTTAATTTAAAATTACAAGATTCAAAAATCTTTCTTTATTTTCTTAAATTTTGCGTCAATTTAAATTAGGTCATTTTTATTGAAACGAAGGGAGTATTTATTTTTCAGTTAATGAATTCCAATGAGGCAAGGATGAATTCAAGATTTAAAGTTTAATTTACGTGATGGTAAAAAAAAAAATTAAAATATTTTGATTTGTTGAGTTTATATTCAAACTATTAAGTGAGATTAGTTTTCTGTCTGAATTATCACCAACTATTATTAAAACGCACCTCAACTATAAGTTGCTTATCTGTTCTATCCGAACAATGATGATATTTCAGATAAAAACAAACACAAGCATAAAATTTTAATCTCAATTAATTAGTTGGATTTAATTTCTATACAACATGATTAAAAAAAATAACTCGATGCACAAAGCTTTTGCAATATGCAAAATTTGGAAAAGCGCCAAACTATAAAGATTTATTTTAATTCTATACAATAAAAATAGTTCTCTGGTCATTTAAAAATAAAATACTCTATAAATAACTACTTATAATAAGTGGAACCATTTACTTTTCTTTATTTAGTGTATTAATTTCTACCAAAAGAAAAGTACCAATAAAGACTGGAAAAACTAAACCTACAATATGAAAGTTTACCTTTTTTTATATCACAATCTCTAATTTACATATTTAGCTATGCTTTATAATTAAGCAAACTTTAATTATGGTACCTCATTATTGCCTAAACATTAGTTATTTCTGAAATTTTGCCTTCTATAATAACTACTTATAATAAGTGGAATCATTTAATTTTGAAAAAATGATTTAAAATATATCCAAACTTTGATGAAAATTATTGTAACACGTCTGAATTTTGCGGAAGTCCTGTGACCCCTCCCCTTCCCTGAATTTTTTATTGGTGTATTTTACCGTTGTTTATAAGTTAATAAATAAATAAAACATGCTAATAAATAAATAAAAGAGTTTAGGGCAGATAAATATCAATAAAATATGTTAATAAATAGTTTAGCGGATCATAGGACCCTCACAAAGTTCATGCGTGTTACAACAATTTTCCTCAAAATTTAAATATATTTCAGATAATTTTCTCTTTACTTGTCTTTATATACTACAGTACATATTGATTTCTACCAAAAGAGACTAGAAAAACTAAACCTAGATTATGAAAATTTACCCTTTTACCCTTTTGAATTGATCAAAACTCAAAAGTATCTTACTAATAATTGAATATAATTGGTAGTGTTCACATTTAATTTGGACATTGTGGTATATCACTCTTCAGAATTTTGACTTTGACATTTAATGAATTTATTAATAAGTTCTTGGCAATGGTATGTTGGTATAAGGTAACTTACTAACAAAAGACTCAAATTAATCTTAAGAAAAATGTGTTATCTTATATACATTTTGATTGTATAAGAAATCTTTAAATATCATAAATTTTGATAATTTGGAGCTTAATTACAGAAAATTTCAACATTTTGCATAATTGCTGAAAATTCTGATTTTGGGTCTGTCGATATACATAATTAGCTCCTGATACATCCAATAAAGATAATTTTTTTCCTTTGTAAAGATACATTAGAACCCGGTATAATTTTTATTATTTTTTAGATCTATCGTGATGCATAATACATCCAACGAAGATATATTAATAATATATACAGTCAAACCTCATTATAACAACAATTTTGTTTGTAGTTATTAGCTATTATATTTATGGTAAATTTTAAATCAATAGTAGCTTCTCACATGTGCAAGGTGGTGATCTTTCTTGATTTTTTAATTAATTAATCTCAATATTAAACAATAAAATATATATATTCATGACAATAATGGAAAAAGCATGTATTTTAGTTTGATAGTTAGCTCACATTCTATGACCTAATAATCTTGTATCTTTATAATAAATAATAAAGAAAAGGGGAGTGAAACTTAATTAAACAAAATTACACTGTATAACCATTCATTAATAATAATACCCCAAAAAATATAAATATTTTATATATCATTATATAATACACATAAAATATTTAGTTTGATGCAAAATAACATATTTTCCGTATATTTAACGAGTGAATATTAATTCTCAAGTAAAATGAAAACCTAGTATATTGGAGATGAAAAAAAAAGTGTAGGAGCTTGAACTTTTACATTTTGTGCCATTAATAGTCAAATATTTTTCTTAAAAAAATATAATCAAAGATTATTTACTATAAAAAAAAAATTAAAGAAATATAGTCAAGGAAAACTTCTTTACAACTTATATCCTGCAAAACTTATTAGACTTTTGAAGGAAAACTTAATTTAAATACCATCTTGTTTTTATTTTTTTAATTTTTTATTCAAGTTAAATCATGCAAGGCAATATATAATATTATTTTCATTGATTTCACTAGCCATAAAAAAATATGTGTGTGTGTCTTTCCTTACTTTCATAATTTTCAATTAAATAACAAGAGAAAAAAAAAGTAAAATATATATAGAAGTAACAAAAGAAAAAATAGTATTGCTAAGTACTATTTTTATTTAAGTCAAGGGGAATGACTTTGACCTAGCAAGTTCTTCACTAAGACAAACAAAAAAAATAGAAAAAAAAAAAGCTGAAATTATATCATAATGACCAATTCTTCTTTGCTTATTCTTTGGAGTAATTTAGTATCTTTTACTATAAAAAGATCTGAAGTAATGGATGAGACTGCTTCTTTCTTAATTTAAAGTCTTAATTTTAAGTTTAAAATATGAAAAAAAATTCTTCATAGGGATTAGGGAGCACGTTCTTCATACAAATTCAGATTAACCGAGCTCCAAGATGAAAACCAAACACTGGAGTAA